>NW_023460621.1:0-34308 GCF_013731165.1 Rhagoletis pomonella | reverse complement strand
TTTTTTTTACATACATTTTTGGACCACTTTAAAGTACATATTGTAAGTACTTACATCGGCCAAGCACAGAAAAGTTGTCTTGCAGCTTCCACTAAAAAATACGCCATTTACAACTTCATTAAGTCACAGCTGGAAAATCAGTTCAAGTGCTCATTTCCTCTATAACGAAAGAAAAAAAAATCAAAAAAGAATGAAAAAAGAAATGCGAGGGAGTGCTTTTCGCTTTAATTGAGAACAGAGACAGCAAATGCAAGAGCTAAAACAACAACAAATTAAACAGCAATATATAAAACTATAACCATAAAAACGACAATATAAAGTACAAATATGCACGACCACAACAAGAACAACAACAACAACAAATGCGCTGACATTATTTGCACTTTTAACGGCCAGCAACAAGAGAGATACATACAAAGAGGAAAAATATTTGGAAAAAAATATTACAAGAGCTGTGGGCAAAAATTGAAAATTGCTGGCGAGCCACAACAACAGCACCTAAAATGTGCAACCAAACAGCGGGATGGTGTGTGTGTGTGTGTGTATGAGTGTGTGTGTATGTGCAGTGAGTGTTGTGCGCTTGAACAATGAACTTATAAATTGACGCACCCCGAAAATCAACAACATAATTCGCATCATTAAAGCGCGTTGCAATAATAAAAATTAAAAAAAAAAACACACACACACATCAAGAAGTACAGTGCCAACAAGCAGAAAAAAAAACAGAAACAACAATAAGCTAGTAAGCAAGCAAACAACCTACAAGCACTTTTGAAACCGGCTGGCTAGTTGGTTGACTTGTTGTTGCAAGTGCAACGGGAGCGCCACACCAAGCGTGTAGCAGCGGCGAGGCTACACTTTAGACAAACTGACACATAAGTGTCTAAATGCAAAAAATTATTTGCAATTGCGGCAACATAGCATCAGAGCGCGCGGCAAGAGTTAGGCGATTTCAGATACGCAGAAGAGAAGCAAAAAAAAAAACAAAACAAAGAGACGCGAAAACGAAGTGCAAGAAATATGAAATTATGTTGCATGAACACTTGTAAGTGCATGTTAGTGCAACAACAACAAGCGCTATGCGGCGCGGCATATGACGTGGTAGACGAGGGACAAAATGCGCAAAAAAATTAAATTGCTCATGTGTGTGTTAGCGCGGCGTACCGGCGCGCTTGGCCAGCAGGCGGAGGCCAAGGCTCACAGCTACATACATGAGTGCAGGCGCAGCGCCTCCTACGCACATGCAACATGTGCCATGACAATGAACGTCATTAATAAGCATGCTGCAGCAAAGTTGCAAAGGTGGCTGTTGTTGTTGCGGTTGGTGATTTTTTTTTTCAGCGCAACCAGTTATTTTGCTAACTTTATTGTTTTTGTTATTGCATTTTGCGTTCGTTTGCCGTTCTTTTTTTTTTGCTTGCTGTGCGATTTATTTCATTTAGTTTTGGTTTCGTTTCTTTTTTACTTCAGCTGCGACATCAATACCGCCTCGTACCAGCATACCATGTTTCACCACCGTTCATTGCATGATGTTGCAAGCTGGCGAAACATGAATATAGGGGCTTGGTCGGCGGCGCGCTAGCTGGTGATATTGTCAACAACAACAGCATTGTTTTGGCGTTTGTATTGCATCGTAAGTGCAACACAATGTGGCATGCCACATTCTGTGTCGCGTTCATGTATGTAGGTATTTATGTATGTGCGTTTTAGTATGCAATATTTTCTGGCATTTTTCGCGCTTGCCGTAGAAAATGCCCAAATGCGCATTTGACCTTTTCGTTGAGGGGCAATAGTAAAATGAAAACTCTGAGAAAAAAAACCAAACAAAAAATAAAATCTTGAAAAAAATTACTATGAACAAATTAAATTGTAGAAACCGCCTTGAAAAATTACACTCAAGCCACAAAAGCAGCTTTAAAGTAACAAAAAAAAAAACATGTGGTATGTTGTGCGCTTGCTCTTCGCTGCGCCCCTCTTACCCCCTCTCTCCACGCACTGCATTCTTTCATCCGCTCATCAACGCGCATTTGTTTAATTTTTCCATCAAACTTTTATTGCCGCAATGTCTGACGCTTAATTACCACACGCAGCTTCGCACTACTACTAACACACGTCGCAACGGGCGAAGTCGAACGAGCTGCTGCTGCAACATGCAATGCACAATCAGATCACACAACGACGCATTGCGCGCAAAGTGCAGGTTTTTATTTCACCACAGTTTTGCATTCCATTGCAATGCGGGAACGTAACGCAAGCCTGCTACACATCACATCATCAAACCAACGCTGAAATGCAACTTGCCACATCTGCAGCCTATGCGTGCTGACACGCATCACAAAATTGTATAGCCGCCACAAATGGTTCATCGCATGTCTCCCTGTTTCTGTCCGTCTGCCCATCTGCCGCTGGCTGGTTGCCTCCAAAATGCGCCTAATAGCGTGCGCGCATGCGCTGCAATCTTCTCTCGCTTGACGGTTTTCAACTTCCCTGTCGATGTTCGCTTGCCCTTCATTTCAAATACATATTTATTTGGGAAACCTTTTGGTGCGCTCTGCGTTCACTGAACGCTGTTCAGCTTGCAAGTGTTGCATGGCTTGTTGCAAAGTGCAAAAGGCATCACTTTTACTCAGCACCCCAATCGTGTTGTTTGTAATGCATTGATAACCGCTAATATGCGCATGTATGTATGTATTGATCTTGTTATTGCTGCGATATTACTATTGCAATTTACATATCATAATTATCGCAACAGCAAAAACAAGGCACTTGTACAGTTATCGTTAATTCGATTATCATAATTACTCTTCTTACAATTATTGCGGTGTAAGTAGCAGAAATGGCATAAATATGCGTAGGAATTGCCTTCGCTAAATATATGTAACAAATCGGAGATTTTCACATTGATATTTTTTTGGACCCCCTTCAAAATATTTTGAAACCGTAACCTTCTTTAAGCTCTCTTCCCCGACAACCGTATTGTGATATATATTTCAATTACCTACAAAAGATTTCATATTACTGTTTTATTTCACACCCTTATTTTGATACGCATTGCATTTAACGTGTGAATAATTAAGTTAAATTTAAATTTTCGAACAGTTGGCAACGCTCTTAAAAACGTTTTCAAACTATAACCTTCTTACACCATTTTGTTATGACTACACTATTTGGATACATATTTCAATTATTTAATTCCAATAAATCAACTTGAATTAGACCTTTTAAACAGGTGGCAACCCTCCTAAATATAGCTTACAAATCATATCTTTTCAAAATCATTTCTACTCATAGCAACACAATTTTAATTCATTTAACTTATTAAAATCATTGACCTTAATTTTGTTAAACAGGTGGCAACCCTCTTCAAAATGTTTTCAATCTGCAACCTTCATTAACTCATTTCGTCTGACATCCGTGTTGTGTTTATTAAATAGCTCGCTTAATTAAAGTTCAGTTAAATTTTTTATTGAGGTGGCAACCCTCCTATATGTAGCTTAGAAATGAAACCTTTTCAATATTATTTCGAATGTTACCTATATTTGTAGTAATTAATTTAACTTAATTAAATTTAATATATTAATAGGTGGCAACTCTTTTCTTGTTCTAACCCAAATATAAACCCTTTTCTCGGCGAGAAGAACGCCTAGGTATGGTATGTCTTTCCATAATCGAACCACAGAAACTTTATTTTAAATATATATTTGAATTAATCCAATTTAATTATTTACAACCTTTAAAATATTTTCCAAAGTGAGTTTTCTTCAATCTCCTTCTTTTGACATCCATATTTTTTTTATCTAATCAAGTAAGTGGATTTTTTTTTCAAACAGGTGGCAACCCTCTTCGAAATATTTGCTCTCTTAAATCCTTTGCTATTTGACACCCGTATTGCGATGCTTTATCAATCCTATTACTTGCATCTCATTTTACTTTCTAAACAGGTGGCAACTCTCTTTCCAGGTGATAGGCCGAGCTTCTATTTAAACTGGAATTTTCGGCTTGATTATGTCCTGCAAATGTTGAGACTTACAGCCTTGCGTTTCCTTTAATTAGTAGACGTTTTTTGCCAACACCTTTTTCATGCCAGAAATATGATCGGAGGTTTTCCGTTGCAAACTTTTTCCAGTCTTCAGCTAATCGTCATCATAATATATCTATATACCTCTAACCACTGAGCGAAGATCGCTGTCAACACATCCCTCTTCTTCCTGTCTATGGGGTTTCTACAGATTCCCTCTTAACAGCTGTTCATAACTATAACTTCTTCGACGCCGGTAGGCATTGAGGGGGGGTTGTATTTTGTGGAAACAGATTTTTGATTGGTCTACATGGTTTGCTACAAAAATCGAGTGCGTACCTACATAAAGTCTATGGACGTATTGTCCTTCTCTTCTATCGAGACGTGAGCTTGTTTTTGAATAATGTTCCTTCGATACGGATTGTGGTGCTCGTATGTGGGGGATAACGAAAACAATTAGCGAAGTCTGACCAGCCATAAATCCAACACCGACTTTGCGACATTTTACGTTTTTTTTGCCTGGCCATCGCAATTCTTGGATAGCGATGATTACAGCCTTAGTATTTCCGAAGACATCGAGCAGTTGCGATAAAAAGGGTTCGTACATTCCGGGTGCATACCCTTTAAGCAGAGGTCTTTATGCATACATCTGCCGTTGTCGAAATCAAAGTAAAGCCCATTTTGTTATATCAAATTGGAAGTTTGTTTTACTTGGCGTGTCCCAAACTCAGCGCACCGCCAGAACCTAGGTTAATTTTTTAAATTTACACATTCATATAGCGTGGCACTTCCTCCAAGAAAGACCCTTGCTTACAGTATACTATATATTAGGACGCTCTTTAAATATCAACACCATGGAGCACCCCCAAATTTTGTTCTATGTAGAAAATAAAGGTATCCACAAATCCAAATTGGGATTTTTTTTCATTTAAATTTTTTTCAGACCCTGCTAGGGGAACCCTAAAAAATTTTAAATTTTTGTGCATGTCTTTATTTTGTACGTAGAGCAAAAGAAAGCGGTAACCGATAAAAAATTTTGATGTTGATATTTTAAGAACGGTCCTACTTTATACATAAGTACATATGTATAACTACATATCTATCTTTGCTGCGCTAATTTTTTTCGATTTTTTTTATCTAAAAAATAAACTACTCAGACATTTACAAGGACATAAAATCTAACGTTTTCTCTTTTATAACGCAAAAAGAAGTAAAAACCGTTACCTTGCTCATATGCAGCAACTTGGTATTTTTTAATTTTTGTGGCAAGAGTGTGAAAAAAATGTGAAAAAAACCCACATGCAACCACTTGTTGCACTCAATAAATTCTATAGCAAATCCTAATGTTGCGACATAAATCAGCAACGGATTTACCAACAAATGAAGTCTAATTTAAGTACCGCTTAACGCCACAAAAGGGCTTACAAAGCTGTTGAAAGCACACAAAGACGAGCAATTTATTTTTGTTGTAATATCATATTGCATGTTATTGATGTGTACCGTTGCTGCTTATGGCCCGCATAAATGGCGATTTGTTTACAGCGAAGGAAAAAAATTCAAATAAAAAAACATAAAAATATTTCAAAAGGGGTAATAACAAATAAATAAATCATAAACAATATACTAAAAAAGAAACGTTTGCAGCACGCACGTAACATTGGTCAAAGAAGCTATAACAATTACTCTACACACATTGCATATGAGGATGCGCATTAGGATGGCTCAAAAAAATTAAAGTCGGCATTTGAATGCTCTCAACACCTAGGATTGTTCTGTACCGAAAAATACCCCTGTTTGTCTTTTTTTTATTTCAAATCAAAAAATATTTAGAGGTCGTTTAAAATTTTCAATGTATGTTATATAGGGACAATAAAAAATTTTCGTAGGAATGGTATAGAAGTCTTGAAAATCAGGAGACTTCCAATAATAGCAATTATTTATTTATAAATTTTTAAATATTAATTAGCTTTATGCAAGGAAAGGGCCAATAAAAAAATCGTTTGTATCAAAAATTGGTACAATAAAAAAAATAATATCAGTATTGGAAGTCTCCTGAAGAGAACCAGAGTTTTCCGATAAAAATATCGATTTCCAAGAATTCTATACCATTTCTACGAAAATTTGTTTTTTTTTTCCATATAAAATACATGGAAAACGTTGAGCGTTTTGAGCGACCTCTAAATATTTTTTGATTTAAGTACAAAAACAGCGGTATATCTTTTTCGATATAGAAGAACCCTAGGCAGTGAAAATATTAAGTAGCTGTTAGATGTGGCAAGTGCAAGTCCTTTTCAAAAGTCTGTCTAACTCAAGAATTTCCAGAAGAGATAGCAGGAGCATGTAAAGGGGCTCTCGAAAGCAGTGTTTATTTCTGAAAATCAAACTTTCCAATACTACTTTTTGTCTGTTTACATGGTGAATGCAGACAAGTCCACTTTCAACTATGTTGGTAAACATTTTTATGTTTCTAGTAAAATTAATGATCTGAAAAATTTACTAAACCTGTTAAATGTGCACTCAATAGTCACAAAGTGTCTAATACAGGGTGCATTCCAAAACGGCAAAATACAAAGCATCAGTCTCTTTTATTACCGAACCGCACTAGAAGAAAAAATCAAACTTGCGCAACCTAGGTGAAAACTAGCATCTAACTGTGGTTGCGCACATTTGGCATTACAAGCTGCCGAGGTTTAGAAATAAAAGAGACTGATGCTTTGTATTTTGACGTTTTGGAAAGCAGCCACATTAATACCTTAATACTCCATATCAGTAGAATAAGTGAATTAAATTATTACAATTTTATACAAATTCGCAAAAAAACGCTTCACACGGCAACACTCGATTGGTTTGACAGCACTTGCAGCAAACCTGAAAATTGCTAGTACAGCACGAGCAAGTTGCTATTATTTCCCGAAAGCGATTTGCGTAACTTCATTTGCAGTTACACCTTGCAATTTTTATTTCCGCAAGCGATTTCAACAAATCTGCAAAAAGGACTTTCTGGCTGTTTAAACGGGAAAGTAGACTTTCGATTTTGAAAGCAAAATGCGTATAAAAAAGCACTCCTCCCCCACATGCATTTTCGGATCACCCTAATGTACATACATATGTATGCTGCTCGCCACCAGCATTAACACAAATGGCACCAGCATCAGCATCAACAACAACGATTTATTTAAGACGCCAGCATACGATTGATACTAGCAGCTGTTGATGTTTTTGTTGTTGTCATTGGTGCTGTTTTGTTTTTTATTTGTTGTTCTTTTGGTTGCTTGCTCAGCGCATCGATTCCTTTCAACATTCATTTTGCCAACATTTATGCGATCATTTGTTAAATGTCAACACATTGCAATGCTTGCTCGTTGTTGTCGCTGTTGTTATTGCTGCTTGCCGCTTCTCTGCGGCAATATGTTGCTGTCTATATAATAGTGTACTATGTATAGTATATTGCCTAGTTGTTGTACAGCAATAATACATGTGTATGCTGTTATTTAGTTGGCAACATGTACCCGCAACATACAAGCAGACATATGTTTGTGCAAATGTATGTACTATGTTTACATACATACTACAGGCGTTGCAATGAGCCATCAAGCGGTAAAATGGCAACAAATGAAGGAATAATGTGAGTGTGCTCCATGCAATATTCGCTTTATTATGTGCAAACGCACACACTCGCATGCATACTCGTACACACTTGCGTATGCTTTTCGCAAATTTGTTTGCAACAAGGAGTAAACAAGCAATCTTCATCTAAGCCACCTCCTTTCCTCAATGCTTCTTCTTCATGCTCAACGTCTTTTTCTTCTTCTTCTTCTTCCATTTGATGCCATTGCATTGCACATTGGCCATGGTCATGGTGAATTTATGCACAATTTTTCGCGCTTTCAAAAATATTTGCATCATTAATCGCATTCACATTTCACATTTTCAATTCATTGTCAGTTGTCGGTTTGCTATGCGAGTTGGTAAAAGTTTGTGGACATGATGGAAATTTGGATGATTACGGTGACGATAATGATGATAATGATAGGTGGTAGGTCTCAAAAATATGTTGCTAAGGCTTGGTCAGGTTGGGTGAAGATTACTTCGAACAGGGGCACAGTTGGACTACATATAAGTCAAACGATAACTGCTAAGCTATAGCGGAAAACGCTGCGTGATAAGAAGGAAGTTTTGCAGACGGCAGATATGGCTACCGGTAAGCTCCTTCGGGCCGATTAAAATATCGACCGCAATATTGCAAAATCTGGGCAGCTTAAGATAAGCTGTTGGGATTATTTCTCCACGTCGTCCTCCAAACAGCTGCGACAGTGGGCATTCAATGTGATAATTAGTCTAACCGTGTGAAGTCCAAACGTGTAGTGTAGTGGGTGTTGACACCACCGGAATTAAGAGTTGGGGTATTGTGAGCCCAAAAAGATCTCTTGCACCTCTCCGGTCCAGCTTCGGCCAGAAAGACCTTGCAGTAGTATATGTACTGGTTTATGCTCAGCGTTCGCTGTCCTGGCGCGTGGTCCATCACTCCCAATTAGGTCCACATATGGTCAGCGGTACTACCACTGTATCCTTTCTCAGTGGGACCGACTCGAGTGAACCAAAGACTTTGATTGCCGTTTGGCTATCATAATGGGTATTCACTTCACTTCGCGAATACCAACAAGCAGACTTAATAATTGGCGAAAGATGGCGCGGACATAAAATCAGTGATCTGCCAGTGACAGCCTAGCTGCTCTAAAGGCCTTGGAAACCGCTCCCAGCTTTTCAAAGATAGTCTACAAATGTAAGTTGAGGCTGAACTCTGGTACAAGGTAGAATGAGCTTGAACTTGTGTGGATGCCAGGGCATTACGGGGTTCAGTAAAACGAACGGCTGATAAATTGGCGAACTGCGGTTCTCTGGAGCGTCCAATTGGACCTGAGCCAATTTTAGCGCCAAGTATAGCGGGAACGATCGGTTACATCAAGGAACTCATGTGAGCCGTTGGTGTGGTTTTGTCAACTGCAAAACAACCAGGTGTTTCCTGAAAGGGTCTGACAGGTTGGTAGCAAAATTCCTTCTCAGACAAAGAAAAATTGATCTACGAGCCTTGATAGGACATAGCACAATCCATGGCAACGACATATGGGCGCCATAGGCATCATCAACGATCCGAGAACATTTGTTCTGCCGCTGCCCGGCCTTCGTCCGGTCGGATTTATTGATAATGGTCAAGAAACATTCTCTTTCCCTCAACAAACTGCTAAGATTCATAATGGAGTCTGGTAAGTTTGCAGAGTGGCAATGAATTTCCAACCCACCTGTCCAGATCCTGTCGCTAGGTCTTAAATAAGTACAATGGGAGATACTGCCTGAACGAAGGAAAATTGGTTTTGGATTTTCCGGCCACCTGCAATACCATGCCAACAAATTTTCGAGATGAAGACGAGGTACAATCGATTAACCATCCTTTATGTTAATACTCAGATGAGGCGACTCAAGCACTTGTGATCTCGATTTTTCATCAGATTGGTAGAGAAAACAAGAGTGAAACTATCAGACCTCTGAAAATTTATCTGGGACAGTAAGTGGATTAACAGACACTATAATAACTCTGTTTAGCGAGTACAGGTGAAGCATAAGCATAAAGACACGCCTTACATGCCTTTCCAACCTAACCCAAACTAAAGAATTACGATAATTCATTACAACGATACTCAAGAGGAAATCACCTGTTTAAGCGTTACAAAGGAACTTGAAAACCGAAACAACTACATACATATCTAATTAAATGCATACCAATTAGTTGTTGATTGTAAATTAATTAAAATGATCATAAAATTGGAAATCAGTAGAAATGGAAAAATAATAATGCCAAGGTGGTGTTACTAAAATATTTAAATAATGACATGAAAAAACATTTAGTGTGCCTACATATTTTAAAAATCACATAGAAATTACGGAAAAAATATGTTAACAAGTTGGAATAGTAAAATTAGTTAAAGTTGAGATTGAAATTTGTTTTGTTCACAGGTTCATAGTGGCTATACAGCGGCGAGTCTACAACAAACAATTGAATTTAAGAATAAATTAAAATAAATACTAATTGTAAAAGTGATGGGTGTAAAGTTATATATTTTATGCATATGAGTATGTGCATGAGTATAAAAACGGTGTTTTTGTGGTCAACGAAATTGTACAAGGCATTAATGGGCTGATATTTTATACATTTAAAGTGCATGCATGCATGTAGTACATATACATACATATATGCATGTAAATGCATACAATGTATACCAACAATTCCCAGTTGGGCAAGGAATGCTTTAAGGGTCCCTTGGCATACGCGTACTAGGCCAACGAGTGATTCGGCTGATCAGCGGCATTTATACATTCATGTTTTTTCATTCATTCAGCGGTAATTTTCATTCACATACATACATGCATACTCATATATCTACCAATAGGCGCATTAATTAACGTGCATTATCTGTGTGTATGTCAGTGTGCTTAAAGGCCCAGTCGGAAACGAAGTAATGCATTACATGCCTGATAAGTAGTGTCATGTATTTCTTATGACTTATCGATTCTATTACTGTCAACTATGTAATCAGCATTCTAATGTATCCAAAAAGTCCCAAAAATTTCATATTGAATCACTTTCATTTCTCGGTACTAGGTAATGCAAAATTGAATGCCCCACTTTTTTTTGGGACATTGCCGTGGGGAAAAAAAAAGCAATTTCGAATGTGAAAAGGCTTGTCTTACTGATTATTTTTTTGATTACTATACATTACATTTTCCCATTGGGGGTTTATATTTTCTATAAAATATGTAAATACATATGTATGCGTTTGTTGTCTGCTTTATTATTTTTGTTTTTTTTTTCCTTAGTCTCTTATCGCTCGGTCCTTCTGTGCGTTTATCAAAGCTATAACTTACATTGCATGCGATAAGAATGAAATACACTGATTACCACAAGAATAACAATTACAATACATTATCGGTAGCGATAAGTGAAAATATATGTATTTATATAGGTAAGCTTACATACATATGTATGCATGTACATTCAAACTTTAAATAAGTATTTATGCTTGCACGTGGCAGGGACTTAAAGCCGAAATTAATATTCCCTTTAAATGTGGGAAAACTGAAAATATTTCGAAAACGATTGGTATAGGCTATCAAGTGGTAATTTAAAATTATTTTAGAATGTGTCTTGTTTTTTATGCACAAGCTTTGAAACTTTATGGCAAGATTTACTAATAAATAACAACCAAAAATAGCAAATATTAAAACTGATACATACTATCAAAGGCCTAACCATTAACCATTTTCCGAAACTGTAAGCAATGACGAAGAAGCCACACGTTTGGCTGTGGTTAACCAACATTTTCACGTGCATTTCGTATGTACATATTTATGCCCATAAAGTCGGACTTTTTATGCTCTCACTAGTGGCCCAATACGCCCGGGCCAATATGGGAAAAAATACACTGATGGTGACAACACACGCACGGTCCAAAAATAAACACGTGTTAACTTAATATATCGACACTTAACCCTTAAAAACTATAGGGTTGTAAAAACACCCAGGTTTAAGGAACTTTATAATAAACTAGTGAACCCGCATGGCATTAAAACGCCAAAATTTAATTTACCATTTTAAACAGGTGAAACCCTATTCAAAAACCTAAAAAATATTCCTAATGATTCATCTAAGCCATTTCCGAGTGATGAGAAGTCTCGCATGGCGTCGGTTTTCGTTTCAACAAATTTCAAATCTCCGTGTACCCCTAACTTCTAGCTTCAAAAAATAAAACCTTATTGCACGTCTATGTAGAATCCCACTTCTTTAATGTTACTTCTCATTTTGTAAATTCGAAACAACGGTGCAGGTGTGATGAACTTCAAAAAAAAAAGGCAACCCTAAATAAAAATATTATCAGCCTAAGGGTTTCTTAAAAATCTTTCGCTTCACACTAACATTTCGATATTTCATTTATGTAGGTTGTGTATAAGTAAAACAAATTCGACTTTTCAAACAGGTGGTAACCCCTTTAAAAGTATTTTCAAACTTAAATCTTTTTATCATCTGGCATTGTTATACATATTTCAATTAACTGATGAATTAAGTTGAATTTGATTTTTCAAGGACATGGCATCTCTCCTAAATACAGTACAGAAATAAGTTATTTTTAAACCCATTTCGATTGATACCCATCTTCTGAAAACCCACTTAACTTATTAAATAATTCTGAACCCTAAAAAAATTCGAAATGTTCAATTCACAGATTTCTTAACACTCGTTCGTTTGATACTCATATTTTAAAATTTCATGTAACTCATGTATAACTAAACTAAATACGACTCTCAAAACAGGCGGCAACCCTGTTAAAAGTTATTTTCGAACTAAAATTTCCTTAAACATTTTTCGTCTGACGTTGTTACAAATATTTAAAGTAACTGATGAATTAAGTTGAAATTTAAATTTTTTAAACACGTGGCAACTCTCTTAAATATAGTTCTGAAATAAAAGATTTTAAACCCATTTCTATTAATAACCATCATTTAGTAATTAATTTAATTTACTAAATAATTTTAATTTATCCTTTTAAACTGGAGCAACCCTCAAACACATCAAAAATATTGTAAATTGTTAAACTAAATATTTCTTACGTTTCTTTCATTTAACATCCATTTTTAATATTTCATATAACTTGGGTATAAAATAATTTAAATCGACTTCTCAAATAGGTGGCAACCCTTTTCAAAATATTTCCAAACTACTGCCTTCTTAAATCTGTTTTGTCTGACACCCATATCGTGATAACTTATTCACTTACCAAATGCCGCTAATTAAAATTATATTAAATTTTGTAAACACGTGGCAACCCTTCTGCACGTAGTTAAGATGTAAAGCCTCTTCAAATCCATTTGGGTTGACGCCCATACTATAACAATTGATTTAACTTTTGAAACAATTTGAGCTTAATTTTTAATAGGTGGTAACTCTTTTCGGCATCGCTCTTCGTATGTGTGTGTGTGGTCTCTAGCCAGAGACAGGTAGGATGTCAGTAAATACATAGCCTTTCGGCCTCTTTGTGCCCCGAATCTAGTACAGGTGTACGTCAGTACCAGTATGTAGCAAATCCAGAGCTGCCCTACACTCCTCCACGCTTTCTGAGCGAGTGCTGCGCGATAGGAGCCCCTTTGGCACAGCCTAAGCTTCGGTGTAAAGATTCATATGTTTATTTATTAGGTTGCTGCTCAGTGGCTTCACCGCTCTACTTATCAGAAATATTTCCGGCTAAAAAATACAGCAGACTGCAGTAGTTCAGCTGTGTAGACCGAGCTTCCCGCGGACGACTGCCGCTCCTACGCATTTCTGCACCCTTCTGTATAGACATTCCCCGAGCCAGAACTCCTCGTGTCCTCACGCCAGCTTTCGACCTCTATAGTAACAACGAAGTTCCCCCCCAAATTGCAGATTCGGGATCATGTAGTCAATTCGTTTTTGTAAAGTTGAGGCTATACAACGACTATTACTCTTAGACAAAACTTATTTGGAAGTAGCTCGTACCAAAGATCACATATTGGTTCCAAAGTACTTATGCTGAGGTAACTTCCGTGTCCCCGATTTGTTGCTATGGAGCGAGGGGTAGCTAATGAATAGGGAAACGGCTTGATACCAATATTCATATAGTGACAAGGCAAATAATCAAAATGGAGATGAGCAGCTAAAAATAACACATCATCCGCAAAATGTATGCCGGCGTCTTAGACAAAAACGCGCAGCGGAAAAAGTGCTCGAATGAATAGCATTAAAAAAAAATTAAGATAAAAAAGACCTTAATGCAAAAATTGCAAAATGTGCGCTGACATTGAGCGTTTCAAATGAGAAGAGGCGCGCCGCCGCTGCGGTGTGTTTGTGCCAAAAACGCGATGCGAATGCGAACAAATGCTAAGCAACAAGAAACGTGGCAACGTGAGCAACAAAAACAATAATAATAAAACGAACTACAGTAACAACAACTATGTATAATGCGGTCTTCTGTAATGATATTATGGTTGAACGGTGGCTATTGCACGCGTTACTTGCAGACGCCGCCGCCACCTCATTATAACATTGCCGCGGTATGCCGCGTTTTTCTCTCTTTTGTTGTTGTCGTTGTACTCTTGTTATATTATGGCTGCAGTGCGAAGCGCACAATTGCAAAAATGGTGATGTTACAATTGCTTACTGGCCAAGGTGTATGCGCTGGCATTGGGCACTTCTTCGTGATGATGGTTGGCGCGCATGCGTAGTCGCATAAAGGGACAAAGTAACAAAGTAATAAAAAACAAACCAAAATAACAAGAAAGCGAATGCGCGTTTCAACTAAAAATACGCGTTGTGCCTACGCGCCACCGGCGTAATTGTGCATGCAACAAACAGGCTTTTAAACATACGCTTCCACGCCACGCCAGAGGATGGATGGTTGCTGATGTTGGCTGCAGTTCGACAACGTAGTAGTCAGACAGTCAGCCAGCGTTGCAAACGGACTGCACGTCAGGCAGTCAGTTAGCCGGACTGGCCCATCAAGTTGCGCCGCAATAAACGTCAAAATGCAGCCCATTGCTGTCCATTTCATCAACGTGTGAAATAAATCACTCAAAGTGCTGAAGATCCATTAAAAGCAGCGCACCGCAACCAGACGCAATGGAGCAATGTTGCCAACAGGGGCAAGGGACAAAAATCAGCGAAAGGGGAGTGTAGGCCATGTAAAAAAGCGAGCCGGTTTGTGCCAGCCGCTTTGTGCGTTTCGATGGCGCGGTTGGCGCGGAGTGCGCGCATGCGCTGTGCGTTAATACATATGTATGTATGAAAGAAGGGCGACAGCGCGGCAAGAGCAACGACTAGTGGGCCGAAGAGGCGGTCGAGGGTAAGTGTTGCGCAGGCATTGGGGTAAATTTGCTGGGCAGTAGGTAGGTGTGCGTGTGTTGTTATTATTGGGTTGTTTCTTCTGCTCCTTCGCTTAGCGATGTTTGGTGTTGGTTGTCATTATTGTTGTGCTGCTGGTTCACTTGTTGTACGCTTTGCTATTGTCCTTGTTATTATTTGCTGACTGCAATTTAACTGCGCTTCGTTGTTGTTGCGCTGGCACTTTTATGTTGCTGCAACTGAAATAAAATTATGCTGTAGGCGCAAAGTTGTTTTGTTCTTTGGCTCTGTGGCTCTGGCTGTTGCTGTGGCAAAGAAATACATAGCGCAAGCAATTTGGTTTTGGAATAACAAAAAATTACTTAAAGTGTTGGAAGAGGAGCGAGTGAATACAAAAACAACACCTGCCCGAAGCAAATAAATAAAAAAGAAGGGTAGACGCGAAATGCGCCGCTGCAAATAATAAAGTGTAAAATTAGTGGACAGTGGGTTCGTTATTAAGTGCAAAGCTTCCTTTTACCAACAGTCGGCGTGCGACATTGCACTAGTAAAGTGAGATTGTACTTCTTCCAGTCCGTGCTTGCGTTTTACTCTGAGTATTTTCCTTATTAAACCTAGACTCGAGCACTGCAGGTACTGGATTTAGCCGCTTTGGTGCTGAGTCGCACTCAGACCACAGGTGTTAACCAACACGAAAAACGTCTTTATAAAATGAACCTGCACCCTTATCGCCGTAAGAAAGCTGTTTAAACCCTTTAAAACTAATTAGCATATCACTTGATCGTTGAAAGACTGGGTTACTTTCGTTGAAACATCTAATAGTTAGACCTCGTCAGGACCTATACTGAGATAACATTTTAGTTACGTCAACATCACGCAAGCTTAATCTCCAAATCCTTCTTCTTCTTATCCAGTTCCATCATTGATAACGACGTCAGAAGCGTTTTTTTTGCATCCTAGCAGCAGCCCGTGAGTGGCCTACACACTTCATCTAGTAGTATCGTCACAAATAAATCAAAAATTTTTCTCAACTGCCGCCGATCTCTGCAAGAAATGGCTAAACAGAATATTCTAAGCAACATTAGGGTTCCCGGTCATAGGGATATAGAGAGTAACTGCATGGTGAACGAACTGGCCAGGGAGGTTCGACCAAGCAGATTCTTTCGGATAGAGAACGCGAGCGAGAGATGGATGCATACTACGACCTGTCGATTTTCTAAGCAAACTTGGCCTAAGTGACATCGAAAAAGTTCTCGAAGCTTGTATTCTCTAAAACGAGAGGATATGTCTCACACAATTGAATGACGTAGAATGGCTCGGAGAGCCTTACCATTGATACTGCAAAAGTGGCAAAAACTACAAGGAGGAGACTGTTTTCTACCTTCTCTGTAACTGTCCGGCATTATTAAGGAACAGATTGCGTTTTCTGGGTTCTTCTTTCTTTAGTGACCTTGACAAATTGAAAGAATTAGATCCTAGAGGCCTGTCGAGCTTCGCCAAGGATTCGAAATGACTCAGCAAGGGGGAGTGAAAACTCTTAGTTGTGGTATCACAATGGGCCCTAACTCGTGGCCTATGTGTGTCCCTGCGTGGCAGTGACAGCCAAACCTACCTACCTGCCCTGAGGTTCTTTTCGAACGCAGACAATACCCGCAAGTTATGCAGTGGGGGACAAAAACTGCCATATCATAATAATGCAAGCTCTGATGGACATCGTATCTTCTTTCGCTGAATTAGCCACTTCGAAGGAAGCACAATAACTTTACCGTTAGAAAGTTCCTCAGAAATCCTCATAGGTACAAACAGTCTGTAGATCCTTAGGGTATTTAGAAATACAAATACTACTTCGGAGACTGTTACCTGATTAAATTCGCTAACACTGGATCCCAGGACTTATCGGTATTGAAGGCAACGAAGCAGGGGACGCAGTAGAAAAATCAGCATGTACAGCTCTTGTAATAGCAGACAATACAGCGGATCCATCCAATAATGACCTAACTATAGTCCTCACTACTACTCAACCATAAATCGAAATATCGCTACGCCAATATACTGGCAAATGTTTGGAAAGGATGTGACCTTCTTGTTAATGAATCATTATAATAATGGTATTTCTCTCAACACGAGATTATATAGAAGGAAAATGGAAATATATTTACTTGACGTAAATAAACTCTTTTCTCGGTGTACCAAGGTCCTGGCTTTCACAGCTGTATTGAATTAGTGTCCGATTTCTTTGTATCTTGGAGATAGGATGTGCTTGATTTTACCCTTCCAATGCGAAATTTAAATAAAAAATTTAGTTAACTGATTGCGACCTAAGATACGCTCTGCTTAGGCGAATTATGAGACGGTATTTTATCTAACGGCTGCCCTTTGTACCTCTCTGCACCGTAGAACAAGGAGCTCAAAAGTTGAAACATCCTTCAAGCATTCAAACAAATTTCTTAAACGGGCTCACAAAACGAATACTGAGATTAACTAAGATATCCATCGCTGCGGACAAAAAGAGTACAAAATGCAAATTGAAAGTGCAGAAAGGGTTTCCTTTGAAGTGTACTGCACTGGTACTGAAACATTGGTCCCAACGGCTACTGGTATGCTATTTTTTCCAATGAAGGTTTTGAGCTCCTGTTGGCTTCCACGGCATCGCTATCAATGGTTTATACATATACCAAAATCATGGAAGCTCAAGCTCGAGGCTTATAAGCTTGATGTCCTTCATGCTGAAATGCTTGAGGAATCTGGGGGGTTACTCTGTAATGCAATGCGAAAACAAATGATTCTTCTATTCTCATATACAAATTTAAGAGTGCCGTTTATTTCTTAATGATCCATTGATCGTATATAACCAAATTAATATGGGACCACCTGGTACCTCAGAGGTGGTCCCATATTTAAAAAAAGTAATGGGAATCGGTTAACGTGGCCCCAAGTTACGAGGTAACATACATAAAAAAATTAAAAAAAAAATATTCCGACGAATTGATAACCTCCTCCTTTTTTTGAAGTCGGTTAAAAAAAGAAAACTTTAAATTTATTTCAATGCATAGATTTTTTATTTTTTTAGCTACAATTTACTAGCTTACACGACACTGTAGGCTGCACTTATTTTTGTTGTTTCCATAATTTTTACTTTTGCATATTTCCCCTTTGTAATTTTGAGATTTTTTACATATTTTTTTCAATTCCAGCTAGCAGCTGTTTGGCGGTAAGCGTTATTGGCGCAGCTAGTTCCCGATTTTTTTTTTTGCGTCGCACAAATACATATAGAGCAGAAAATCCATTACTTAAGCCAGTACATTTGGCTGCTGCGCTTGCTTGTTGTTAAATGTATTGTTATTGTTGTAAAGTTGCACTTCAATATTGGCTGGTCGGTCGGTCAATGCTTTTGCGCTTTTACCATTTCACGCTTCACAGACGCTCGCTACAAATAAATGCCTTACCACCCCACCTCCTTCCTTTTAAAAGAGCTAGCTTACTGGCAATTTCTTGTATTTTGATAACTTGTTTCCGTACCTTGCTGCATTTTATAACTTTTCGTCATCACTTCTCTTCCAAGCATCATTTCCGTTGTGCCTTCTCTTCTCATGCCATATACATACTACTTATTTCTTGAACTTCTTTAACTCATTCCTAGCCATTTTTGTGCCAATTCTTGCCGCTAATATTTGCCGGGAACTAAAGCTGGAGTTACTACTTTTTTATCACTGCTAAAAACGAAAATTGCGAAAATCGTAAACAGTAACTGCTGCAACAAAAAAAACAACAACAACAGCGTTCGTGTTGGTAGTAAACGTCATATCCTTTGCGCATTTTGAAAAAGTTGGCAGACTGCTTTAAACAGCAAACTGGGGATCGATATGAATGAAGCAGTCGGAATTGTTAGTAGCAAAATGCCTAAAACAAAAGCAAGGCCGATTGTTTGTGCCACAAATAGAGTGGATTTGGTGTGGTTGCAGTTTAGATTTCATTTCGTGATTGGTTTAAAATTAAATTGTGTGTTTGTTGAAGCTGGAAGAAATCAATTCAGTCTTTCTAATTTAAAAAGAAAATTTTTCTTTGGAAATGCGAGAAATCAAAACCCCTGAAATGGACTGTGTGCTGGACATGGAACCCGCTACGTAAAAACAACTGAGCAGTGAATAAACTAAAATACAACAAATCATTGCCCCTTCAACGTTGGCGACGCACCTCAAACATCCAGACCCTCTATAGGAAAGGTGCCCCTACCCAACTTCTGGATGTCAAAAAATACCAGGCACATATAACCGCAGTTCAAGAAAAGTGATGGACGGAGCATGGCTGCAAAAACTTTGTGGCGTGCGTCATCTATGTGTTAAGGCAGCCAAGGTACGGTGCAAAAAATTTGTTATGTGATTTTTGGTTGGAAGTAGACTACGACACTTTATGCCGAGGTTTACCCCCATAAGTACAATGAACGAGTTGCCACAAATTCCATAGCGCCTACATTCAACAACATCAGCCTAATCTTCCTAATTTCTCTGCATACCCCAACGGAGGGGAAGGACGATTATACCAATAAGCACGCAGTTCGACATCGAAAAGCTGTAGTCACGACGGATACCCGAACATTTTCACGCCCGATTCTCTATCCTACCTTAACAAGTAAGTCCTCACCGCAAGGATATAAATAAGCAGCGCGATTCTTTCTCTAAAACGCTTTGTTCTGAAACGGAAGAAGTGGTTGGTGAATAGCATCCATGCGGTAGTAGCAGATATGGCGAAGATTACCAAGACCCTGCTGCGAAGGAAAGAGAGGAATGCAAAACCACCTTGTCTCCCATTTCCACGCAAGCGATTATTGAGTGAAACCGACAGAAAATGATGGAGCCTCCATCATGGGAGAGATGTAAAGGAAGTTGCTGGCAGGCAGGGATGCAGCTTTTGAATGGTCTCAAGACCGAGACTAAAACCTTTACAAATGGGGGTGGGAGGGGCAAACGGGTCCAACATGGAGTGGTATATAAGAACATAATAACAGTGGACGGAGTCAAGTATATGCAACTTCCGACGAACTGCATAAGGACTCCAACGGACTTGGAGCTTAGTGCTCAATCTATCTCCCGACGAAATACTTAACGGTAGTGCCGAGGGGATCGGTACTACTTAGACGGAAGGAGGTTTTGTTCGGGCTTAAGTCTCACACCGATGGGGAACAGGCTTTGGAAGCTTCCTCTTCGTAAAAAAGACCGAGACAAGATCCTGCAAAGACAAGGGTGGAAATCTGGAAGGTATGCGTTACAAAAAACAAATTTATGAAAAGTACAAACATATGAAAAATATTTCGGAGTCGTATATCCATCGGTGTACTTTTTATGACATTTTTGAGTGGTATGTGCCATGAAAATGGCAAATATTCGAAATTTTCGCAATTAACTAGAAATTCAGGAGATGTACGAATCAAACGGACCTCATATTCGGATTCAGTGGGTCGAAATAGGTATCGTTTTCTGCTCTCGGATCCGGGCGGACAAACCGTTGTAGTGCCAAATAAGAAGAGTTGAAACTTTATAATTCGCTTGGGACAGCAACACATATTTTTCGAGGCATTCTAATATATAACATATACACACATATGTATATTGGAATTCACACATGGATGCATGTAAGTAAATATATACATTTAGGTGGTAAAGAAAAAGTCAAGTCGGAATTTCAATGCTCTCGCCCCTTGTATTTTTCTATATGGGAAAATCTATACCGGGGTTTTGTTATTTTGAAATCGAAAAATATTTATGGGTCGCTCACAGCGCACAGTGGTTCAAAACTGGAATTTACTGTTCATAATTCACTGGATCCTTAATTTTACACTCAATTAGTATTTTTTAAATGAGAGCTAATAAAATTTGCAAGAGACTAGTTGAGCCTGATTTTTTAATTTTTATTTTATTATATTAAATTTTTTAGTGCACAAAAAAAATTACAAGAAAAATTGGAAATGTCATAAAAAAAAATTCACCAAAATCAAAAGAAAAAATTTAGCTTTTAGAAAAATTTCGGGTATGCAGTTTTATAGTTTTAATATAGTAAAGTGCAAGTTCCAAGTGGTTAAGAGTTCGTGTTGATTTTTAATAATTTTTTTTTGCTAACATTTCGAGAACATCTGCATCCTGAATGGGAAATAAATGTGTTTGTTATATTATGATGTATAAATCTGCATATCGTCACCTGAAATGAAAAAATACGAAACAAACATCGTCACTTATATGGAAAAAGTCGTGACTAATAATTTTAATTTTTTTCATAAAAGTATGTGGGGAGTTGTAATTCGATGAAATCCATATTTTTTTAATCGGAAAACCCTGTTTCTCGTCAGGAGACTTTCAATAATAGTACCTTATGCTTGTTTAACCATTTTGGGGGACTTAACAAAATAGTTGCTATTGAACAATTTTTAAATAAACAATTGGGTATTATTATTGGAATAGAAAAGAAGCATAGTTTCCCGATCGAAAAATATTGACTTTGAAGATTTCTATATCATTTATACGAAAATTTTTATTTTTTTCATATAAAATTCATGGAAAAGTTTGAACGCTTTGAGCGACCTCCAAGTATTTTTTGATTTCAAAATAACGGGGATATGTTTTTTCGGCATAGAACAATCCTAGGGTTAAGAGCATTCGAATTCCGACATTTTTTTTTTTATTTTACCATCCTAATATGCATACACATATGTACATTAGGGGGAGCCAAAACAACTAACCTTTACATATGTATGGCCTTAAAAGTATCTATTTGCTGAGAAGAAAATTCTCCGTTACGCAAAAATGTTTATTCCAGTTTTAAAAGGTGTCGGTGGGCATTTGAAGTTTTCCCTTTTAAATAACATATAAAAACAATTTCTTCTTCATTAAAAATGTTATAACTATTGAACCGTTTCAGATAAAAAATTGTATAAGCATATCCTCGTAGCGCATTAAATACTTTAAAAAAGGACCGTGAAGTTCACTCGTAATAAATAACATTTTTAGTGAAAAAAAAATTTGATATGTTATTTAAATGGAAAATTTCAAATGCTCACCGACTCATTTTAAAATTGAAACACAAATTTTTTCAAATGGCAGAATTTTTCTTCTCAGTAGTAAGTTCCTTTAAATTCTTTAGGTTAGTTTATTTGGCTCACCCTATGCATGCGTTTATATCTCTTTTATGGCTCACATATGGTCAAAAATTAATTTCCAGCTAATACATTTGCTGTTTGTTTAGAAGCAGATTTCATTTATTGGCAGCAGACCAATTTTATAGCAACTAACAACAGCGATGACGACGACGCCGACGCCGACGACCTATGGCACGGGTAAATGTTTTGCGGTAGCCAGATCAAAGCAAAAGCAACAGCAAATAACTAAATTAAGTAAAAACAAAAACAATAAAGCGCTAAAAGCAAGAAGGAAACCACTTGTGGCAGATAAGCTGAAAATCTGGCAGAAATTTATATTTTAAACAAACTTAAAAAGCGTTCTGACTTTTAATAAGTTGAATGCACGAATAAAAGGAGGAGGGGAAATAGTGTGTGTTTCAAAGAAAAGTGCTTTTCAAACGGATGCTAACTGCATATGTACATACATACATACATAAGTAGCAGTGATGTAAGCGGCAAGCGTAATGTTCGGATTTTGTTGTGTGGGCAATCTTATGAAAAGGAAAATTGCGCATGAAGCAGCTTGACGTTGCGTTTGGGAAACTTTTCGAAAGAACAAAAACTACAGCAGTCTTTGCTCATCGATGCCACCTAACTTTTACTTTTGGCAGTAGTGCGTGGAAGCTCGCAAAATTCCAATTGAAAGTGGCCATGTGTGGCATGAAGTGGCTGCTGTCTCTGTTACTGTGGCATACTCATACTTATTTTAGTTTATTGCTTTTGTTTGATAATTTTTGACTTCCACCAGCGGTGATTCCACTTAATATCTCAATTTATGAATTTTCTTACATGCCTTCAATGGAAATTGCAGTTGTTCAAAGCACTTTTATTTCTTGCTTATTATTTGTTGTGCCTGTTATTTATTATTATTATTTTTTTGTTCTTATTTTAGTTATCATTTGCCACTTGAACTGTTGCATCTGTTTCTGTTACTTCAAGAACAGTCGCATTTGGGTTCGCCTTCGCTTTTGCTTTCGCTTTTGCAGCTGATGATGATTTATATTTATGCATTTTGCAACAATTAAGATTTATGCTGATTGCTTTAATTTGTCGCGAGATTTTATACACGCATTAAAGCATGTGCATAACGGTATATGTATGCATGTAATTTAAGTTCTTATAAGTACTCTTCATATATGCTCTGCTTGATGACCCCGATAAATTCCAGCGGCGGTTATTCGCATTAAATGTTGTAAATGAAGGAAAATGCCTTACATATTTAAACAAATAATTTCGCTCTCGTGCTGCAAATAATATGTCTATATAAGGAACGATGGCAAATTTTATTTTAGAAAAACCAAGAACTTATATCCATAGTCACATGCTGGAGCTATGGTCACAGAAAGTGCGAACAAAGCGGATATCTGAATTTGAGCTGTACGAATTCAGCAAAATTTTCAATTAGAGTGAACTCATGAGAGTATATCACTCAGTCATTTCCAAGGAGCATAATCCCATCGGAAATTAAAAAATACCAGACCGCAAAAATATATTAAAAAATTTTCCTACACATATCTATAGTAGATCTTAATTAGTTAGTTAGTTAGTTTGCGGTTGGGTATAACATAACAAGAGATACAGCGATCTGAAAGATCTTTTGTAACTCTTAAAGGGACAGTCGCTAACCCAGTGCGCCCAAGATACCTTTGGCGTCCCTCATGAATCCCAAAAGGGCCTTGGTAGGCGAATTCTTTACAATAAAGGGTTTCACCATTGGAGCTTTAAGATGGATTAATCTTTGTCTGGCCTAAGCTGGAGAGTAAAAGAGAATATGTTCTGAAGTTTTATCGTCTTCAAGGTTTTCCAATTCTGTAATCACACACATATTCGGCGCAAGTGGAACCGTAGTCGATTGTGACCAGTCAGGTATCCAGAAAGTAGCCTGATGTTATTTCTATTTTCTTAGATATTATCCCTTCTCTTGAGAAGCTAGCCGAAGAGCCTGGCCTGTCTATGGCCCCACCGCTCCCCATTACTTACTGCGTTTACCGAGTACCTACTCAAAAATTATGACTTTCGAAAGGACCAACTGAGACCACAAAGTCGTTCAGGTCCCGAAAAGGCAGTTAGCGATCCTTCTCGTGCCAACTTGGCGACGTGTTGTCGTGTTTTTGGCTGCTAAAATTTTGTAGCGTGTCAGATCAGTATTTGACCAGCTTGGATTTCATTGTCCTGTGTGTAAGTCTGAAACACCGCTTGCCTGTGGCAATTGCAAGTTTGCTACCAGCTTGAAAGATACTTTCACCTGCTCTCTCCCCCACCCTTGAACCGTCTGTTTACCATGGTACGTTTCTGGGATCAAGTGCAGGGATCACTTTGTTTCCATTGTTTGCATGTCGAGTCTTCAGGGCGGCCGCCGTGGTCGGTGGTCAGAGGTGAGCACTACCACTCTATAGGTCCAGGGTTCGATCCCTTGTCCGAGAAACATAAAAAAAGTGTTTTTCTCATAACAAAACCTTTTCCGTTCGGAGGCAAAGAAAAACTGTAGGTTCGCCGTAGTGGCGCTCGCTGGCTGATCGAAATACTTTACAATTAGACTGAAATTAGTACGAAAGCGATAGCAGATCTCAGTGAATATGGTTTCACTGGTCAAGAGAGGTTGCGAATACATATGTACCTTTTACTACTTGTGTGCTATGCTTTGATCAGGCAAGTGCAAGCCCCGCTCAAGGCGGCTACTAATCTAAACTAACAACCAGTGATTTGTCAAATTTGGCATGCGGTTCACCAAAATGTTCATAATAGTTACACAGCTCATTTAGCTCATGATTTGAAGCATGAGAATTAAACTATATGGTACACACTGTTATTTTCAAAATACGCATAATCAAAAATTGTAAAAAATGTGTACACTTTTTATTATGCAATTTTCATGCTTCTTGCAAATTGCACCCAAATCAATTACCAGCTAACGAACTGCCAATTAAGCTTGCGTACATATGCACATACATACAGGCATATTAATGAAGTGGGTGTATTTGTTTTTCGACATACTTTTTTTTTACATAAACCCACCCATAATATGCAATGAAAAATCGATTAGCAGCTACTGGCACACTTCGAAAGAAAATTGCGGGTGGAAAAAATGCAAATTGTCTACAGCCGAAAAAATAAACTATTCTTAGATTTTCGAAGCCGAAATTTACTGATGGGCGTGTACCTAAATGCCAGCTACACGTACGCAAAAGCAACGAAAAAGTAGCAACAACAAAAAGAGTTAAAATAAAATTTGACTAACAATCACGAAATAACAACTGCATTGCTGTGGCTGGCAGCTGACAACAGCAATAGAGAAAGATTGCATATTTCTGTATAGAAAAGAATAGAAAAAAATATATTTTAATTTTTCTCTTATACTCGTAGGTATATGCGCATACCTTGTTTAAACAAGTAGAGCTGCATTTACAGTTTTTATTTAAAAAAAAAAAAAAAAACTGTGAGCTTTCAGAATTTCTGAGCCGATAACTGTCAGCCTTAAATTAAGTGGTCAAAATGCAGCAAGCGCCAAGTGCTCTGAGTAAAGCTATTGCATTGGCGATAGAGGGCGGCTTGGTAACTGCACAAATATGTAGAATAGAATTCCTGTAAAAAGCAACAACAACAAAAAAAAAACTGCATAAACTGATTGCAATGGTTATTGAGTGAAGTGAAGGCTTAGCTGGCACCGGTACCAGCTTCAACTCGAAAACTGCACTGACGAGGTCTCGACACTGAAATCAGCGAGTAATTTTGTTATTTAAAGAATGGGAGCAAAATGTGACTATGCGCGCCTGCGCAGTCTATTTTTTTATTTAGTTGTCCAAATTGCAAGTGAAGCAGGTGTGCGCGTTGTAGCTTTTGGAGTCGTCGGTGAGGCAGTTAGCCGCTGGCCCCATTATGTACTCTATCCACTTAAGACAGCAGATTTAACGTAGTTGCACTTGATTGTTGGTTGTCGGTTGTCGGTTATATACGTACTTACATACATACATGTGTACATATTATATTGAGTGGCTTGTTAGTTAAATTTTTGCTGTGTTTTTTTTTGTTCTACATACATTTGATATGTTTGTCCTGTGCCAATTATTATTTTTAGCTGTGCATGCATTCAGAAATTCTATGAAGTATGAATATTTACATATATGTAGGTGATGCATTTTTATATTTTTAACTAGCGAACCCTACAGACGTTGTTCTGACTTAAAATTATTTACTTACTGAACCATGCCACGAAAGTAATAGCATTAATGAAAATTTGCATTTGAAATGTAATCATTAAGAGTTTTGTACCATTGCACACTATTGTCGGTTGTATGCAGGGTTACCGGAAAAGTCGTTCCACATACTTAAAGCCATTATTATTTATGTAATTTCTGTTTAATTTGGTTACATGACATGATGTCCAAAACTTAAACTTAAAATTTCGGTATACTGGATTTTAAAGATTATTTAAAAAATAATGCCTTTTCAAAACCATTTTTTTAACGGATGGCAACCCTCATTAAACACCTCAAAAATATTCTTAGCATCCAAATTAAAGATTTCTTTCCTTTGTTTTAATGTTTTATTGTCTATAAATAGGTGGCAACCTCTTCAAAATATTTAAAACTACTACCCTCTTAAACTCTTTTCGTCTGACGCCCATATAGTGACACATATTTCCATTACCTAATTACCTTAATTCAGATTGAATTTGATTTTTTAACAGGTGGCAGCCCTCCTACAGTTAAGTTAAGAAACAAAGCTTTTCAAAACCATTTCGATTGATTCCCATTTTTAATAAATGGTTTAATTTTTTTTTACTTGAATTATATTTTCTTAAAGGTAACAACTCCTTTCGGAAAAGTAAATCCTTATTGCACATCTACAGCCACAGCTCTTTAATTTGACACCTCAGTTTTGAAAATCAGACTAACGGTGCAGATCTGATGATCTGGACAAAAAATCCTTTCGCGTATTACATACATAGATATAGATATATACATGTATGTATACATCACTTCTCGAGAGGGCTGACAGTTTCAAAGAAATTAGTTAATCATTCCAATTTTTTTTTATGAAAAATTTAAAAAATTCTAACTTTAGCAGGGGAAAAATAAAAATTAAAAGTTGTTTGTCAATTTTTCTACTTTTTATGAAAGCCTGTTAGGTTAGGTAAGGTGGCAGCCCCGTGTAACCGGAGCTCACTTAGATGTAAGATTGTCCTTTGTGATACCACATGAAAGCCTGTTCCTTTGCAAAAAAAAAAAACGAAGTTACCAATGAAGAAAATTTATGGATTAATGAGAAAGTAATGAGTGGTCAAATGAAAATGCGCAAGGATTTTTTGTGTGAAATATGAGCAGAAAAGAGTGTTAATCTTGTGTATATGGCGTACGATTAACTCGATTTTCGGAATCAGCGAGCAATTCTACATAGGAATTAGATAGTTGCATCCATGGAACATTTTTGCTGTAAACTAGTTTTACCGTTATATGGGATGTGTGTGTGGTGATTGTCCGATTTCAAAAATTTTCAACATGTTTCGTAGTGAGACTCTAAGCAAAGTTCGTACAGCGTTTAATGAGGGTCACTTAAATGGCTACTGAGAAGCAGCATTTCTTTATAAGTGGGCGGTGCCATGCCTATTTTCCAAAAATTTCGTAATTTAAGGGGCTAGAATCAAAAGGATCTTAGTAGATCTGAAATTTTTTTGAGATAATTAAGGTTAAAGTTGATTCTCTTCTTCTTCTTTTTTGGCGCTGTAACCGCCTAAGCGATTTTGGCCGAGTTCAGCAAAGCACGCCAGTTGTTTCTCCTCTGTGCCAACTGATGCCAATTGGAAACGCCAAGTGAACCCAAGGCCTTCTCCACCTGATCTTTCCATCGCAGTGGGGGCCTCCCTCTTCCTCTGCTACCACCAGCGGGTTTCGAGTTGAATACTTTCAGAGCTGGAGCGTCGGTGTCCATTCGAACGACATGACCAAGCCAGCGGAACCGCTGTATTTTAATTTGCTGCACTATGTCCATATCGTTGTAAAGCTCAGACAGCTCATCGTTCCATCGTCTGCGGTACTCGCCATCGCCAACGCGTAAAGGCCCGTAAATCTTCCGCAAAATCTTTCTCTCAAACACTCCAAGAGCCGTCTCATCGGATGTTGTCATTGTCCATGCTTCTGCGCCATATACCAGCACGGGCATGATGAGTGACTTATAGAGCGCGGTTTTCGTACGTCGAGAGAGGACTTTACTCCTGAATTGCCTACTCAGTCCAAAGTAGCACTTGTTGGCAAGAGTGATTCTACGTTGGATTTCAATGCTGACATTATTATCGGTGTTAATGCTGGTTCCCAAGTAAACGAAATTCTCTACTTTCTCGAAATTGTAACTGTCAACAGTGACGTGGGTGCCAAGGCGTGAATGTGCTGACTGTTTGTTTGATGACAGCAGATACTTCGTCTTGTCCTCGTTTATCACCAGACCCATTCGCTTTGCTTCCCTATCCAACTTGGAAAAGGCAGAACAGACTTCGCGGTTTTTGTTACCGATGATGTCAATGTCATCGGCATAAGCCAGCAATTGCACGCTCTTGTAGTAAATTGTTCCTGAGCGGTTCAGTTCTGCAGCTCTTATTATCTTCTCCAACATCAGATTAAAGAAGTCACATGACAGGGAGTCGCCCTGTCTGAAAACCCGTTTTGTGGCGAACGGCTCGGAGAGGTCTTTCCCAATTCTGACGGAGCTGGTGGTATTGCTCAACGTCATTTTACACAGCCGTATGAGTTTTGAGGGGATGCCAAATTCAGACATAGCAGCGTATAGGCAACTCCTTTTAGTGCTGTCAAAGGCGGCTTTAAAGTCGACAAATAGGTGGTGAGTGTCGATCCTTTTCTCGCGGGTCTTTTCCAAGATTTGGCGTATTGTGAATACCTGGTCTATGGTGGATTTTCCAGGTCTAAAGCCACACGGATTAGGCCCAATCAGTTCACTGACGGTGAGCTTAAGTCTTTCACATAATACGCTCGATAAGACCTTGTAACCTATGCTTAGAAGGCTGATCCCGCGGTAGTTGGCGCGAATGGCGGGGTCACCTTTCTTGTGGATTGGGCACAGCACACTTAAATTCCAGTAGTCGGGCATGCGTTCATCTGACCATATTCTGCATAAGAGTTGATGCATGCACCTTATCAACTCCTCGCCGCCGTACTTGAATAGCTCAGATGGCAGGCTGTCAGCTCCAGCAGCTTTGTTGTTTTTCAGCCGCGTTATTGCTATACGTACCTCGTCATAGTCAGGCGGTGGAACGTCGGCTCCGTCATCATCGACTGCGGGCTCGGGTTCTTCTTCTCCACAACTTTTCGTGCTGCTATCATTTAGTAGGGCGGAAAAGTGTTCCCTCCATAATTTAAGGACGCTCTGGACATCAGTTACTAGGTCGCCATTATTGTTCTTACAGGAGTACGCCCCGGTCCTTCCTTCCTTCCGTAAGTCGCCTAACTCTCTGGTAAAATTTTCGGGCATTCATCCTGTCGGCCAGCATTTCAAGCTCTTCGCACTCACGTATTTCGGCCTCTCTCTTCTTATTACGGCAAATACGTCTCGCTTCCCTCTTCAGATCCCTATAGCGGTCCCACATAGCGCGCGTTGCGCCCAATCGCAGCGTGGCCCTGTAGGCGGCATCTTTTTTCTCTGCAGCTTCCTCACACTCCTCATCGTACCAGCTGTTCTTTCGGGCTCGCTGAAATCCGACTACTTCTTCGGCGGCGGTACTTAATGAGCGGGAAATGTGGTTCCACTTCTCGCATATGTCGGTTTGTTGAAGAGTGCTCTCTGAGAGCAGGTGTGAGAGTCGAGTAGCGAAAGCGCTGGCTGTCTGTTGTGATTGCAGCTTTTCGACGTTAAGCTTTCCTTGCATATTTGGGCGCACATTTTTTGCTGCACAGAGGCGGGTGCGTATCTTGGCTGCAGCAAGATAGTGGTGGAGTCGATGTTTGGGCCTCGGAGTGTGCGTACGTCTAAAACACTGGAAGCGTGCCTTCTGTCTATCACAACATGATCGATTTGGTTTCTTGTTTTTCGATCCGGAGACAGCCACGTAGCTTGATGGATATTTTTATGCTTGAACCTAGTACTGCATACTACCATGTTTCGAACCCCGGCGAAGTCGATCAGCCTCAATCCGTTGTCGGACGTTTCGTCGTGGAGGCTGAATTTTCCGACGGTGGTTCCAAAGATCCCTTCCTTGCCCACCCTGGCATTGAAGTCGCCAAGCACGATTTTGATATCATGACGGGGGCAGCGCTCATATGTGCGCTCCAAACGCTCATAGAAAAGATCCTTGAAGCCTCATTCTTCTTTTCCGTCGGGGCATCGGTGCAGATGAGCGAGATGTTGAAGAATCTCGCTTTGACGCTTTTTCACTTTCCAATTTTCAACAACTTGGTTCCACTGTTTACGGAAATATCGTAGTTTCTGTATTTTTTTTTTTTTTTTAAACCCCTATAAGGGAGGTTTTCAATACCAACCTAACTTGGGTGAAGAGCAACCTTTACACCAAATTTCGTTGACATATTTAAATTTTTGTATGAGTTATCGTCTACACGGACGGACAGACGTATGACCGCACAGACATGGCTAAATCGGCTTCCTAAGTGTACCTTATAGACGACTGCTACAACCCAACATAATAAGGTAGTCATATTATTGTAAATGGAAAGGCGATGAGACACGTAAAAACTTTCAGACATTTTCGATGATCATGGCCGATTAGTATGGGAATTAAAAATAAATATAGGTCCATTCTTTTGCAACCGAGCTACAAAAGAACACTCGCTTAAATGACGAAATACACGCAAAGCAGCAACACAAACTCGGCTATTTATCCGAGTTCAGCCAGGTCGGTTAAACATACGCGACCTGAAGGGTAGTGTTGTTAAGTGAAAAAACTGCTCTATTGTGAATTGCTATTGGGAAAGTGGAGAGGGAAATTTTTGTTTTCGTATATACATGATTTATGTTTTAAATAAGTATATATATTACGCAAATACCTCGCATAATTACTAATTTCTATTGTTTTTTGTGTCTAAATCCCGATGAACTAATCATATGTTTCTTGCCACCTACCAGCAGGGTTGCTTAAGTAGCTAAAAGCAAGTTTTACCCGAGTTGAGCGTTCTTTTGTCGCTCGCTTACAAAAAAATGCAGCTTATATATATGCTTTTACGTACATACACATGCATACATACTACACAAATATAGATGTATTGTCCTGGGTTATGTTTTGTTATAAGCTAACAAAGTAGCTTACCCTAAATTTGCTGCAGGCGATTATGCCTAAAGCAAGTATTTGTACCGATACATTCCTGTGAATATTCCTGCTTATGTATATATGTATACATATATTTATGAAAATATATCTGATTATACACATATGTGCACATATGTAACGAGCTTTATGAACCAAGTAAGCACCTACTTGGATACAATGTTGCATTGATTTACTGTTGAGTTGCTCAACTAACTCCTTGACCGCTTCGGGCTGTTTGCCACCCAAATTTTGGGCAAAATTTAAGCGCAACGCGGCTGTCAAATTGCTGTTGCCAAATTAAGTCATTCGTGTATTGAATTTAAGTGGCTTTTATGTATGTATGTATGTACATAGATATAAAGTCATTATTGTTCAGTGCAAGCGCATGGTTGCTGCTAGATATAAATTTTTAGAAACATATGAGCATGTGTACTTACATAAGTATGTACGTATGTGCATACTTGTGGCATGTTCAATGATTTTCTTAATTTTCAAATATTTTACACACAAATATTTTCGAAAGGTGTGGGTATGGGTTTTGAAAGGACCATAAATCTGTTGTACACATAAGTAAATGTCTGGAAAAATAATTCTGAATTAGCCAAAAAACGTGTAGCATGTGAGTGGAATTTAGAAAGTCACAATTTTTGCGGCTGAATTATATGCATAGGTCTTAACGGTATGCAGATAAAGCCAACCAATACATACATATCCGGCTTGTGAAGACACTCCTTGTGACACCGACCATCTTTTCGCTTGTATCCTGAAAACAACTCTTTCAACGCCCCTTTTTTCTTTGCCCATCCCTTTCAAAAAAAAGACGTTTCCTGGTCCTACCGTTGGCTGATATTGACGTCAACTGTTTATAGCTTAGCCGAATTAGCAGTATTTGGCTTCATTTAGAGTCTTTGCCATACTCAATGTCGCTGACTGGTTCATTGTTAAGTGGTGAGCGAATACGAAATCTTCGAACCTCTTCAAAACATGGACAGTTATGTCAATTCCATTCCACCGGAACATTGTGGTGTCTGACGAATCATCGCATTAATTGGCGAATTTCCCGAAAGGGTTTCATAAACATCCCGAACTGGGTAGTGGAAAAGTTCCGTCTTAAACAGAAGTGCTACGATTTTCAGGTCCGGGTAGCATTAATTACGGTACAAAATCAATGGGAAGAATAAATGGGTATCTGCTGGCTGTAGCTGTTAAATCAAATGTATTTTTTAGACAACAGTATGGCTTTTATGAAAATAGATTCTAAAATCCTACTACAGAAGTACAAATTGAAATGTGGCCACGTTTCGGGCACAAGGCACAGGAAATTTGTCAGAAATTAGGACGGTCGGTCCGGTGGACGGTTATATTTGTTATTTGGAGTTAAAAAATAATTTGTGGAGGTCTTGTGATGACAGGCATGGTGTGATGGCCTTACTTCTTCGCTATAGAGGATGGGGTGCTCGTCATCGTCATTTCGAAGCGGTATATTCGTATTGTAACCGATTTTTTTTAGTTTGCCATTGAAGATTATGATTTGTACAGTATGTGGTTTCAACTCGACCGAATATGGCTTTATTATAGGATAATTTTCCCAGGCTTATCATCTACTGGCTAACGAGATCATACGACTTCACACCGTTAAAATTTTCTGTAGACCAATGCGAAATACCTTGCCTATGCGAATAAATATCCAACTCTGGAGTACTTAAAAATGCACTTTTGTCAAGGGTCGAAAAATTTAAAAAAAGAGGAGTAATTCTAAAAGTAGTCCTTTGAATAATGCAGTGTTCTATTCCAAAAAATTTGTATGCGTTTTATTAGCATTTACTTTCGAAAATTAATAACTCGTCTGGGGGCCGCTGCAGGCGAGTAGTTAGAAGTGCGTACTAGCACTACATGGGACCTACGCTCTATCTCTGGTCCGAGACACATTAAAAGAAGAAAACGCAATTACAAACCTCCGAATGTCTTTCTGCCTTGAAAAGGCTTCTCTTAAAACCCAATTGCCGTTCGGAGGTGGCGTAAAACTCTAGGTACCTTCATTCACCTGTTAACATCAAAGCGCAGACCACAAATTAAAGGAGAAGTTCGGCCAAACACCACTTAGATGAAGTGTAAGCGTCAAATATATATTTATTAATTTATTCAGGTGCGCCTTTAAGTAATTTAAAGAGCGTGATCAAATTTGAAACATCAATATAAATACCTAGAGGTATTGACATTTTTAGAAACTTCAATTCCAAAAACAAAGGATAAAATTCCAATAAAAAGAAGCGGAAATTAGCAAATCTGCAAAAAAAAAATATTTCTTTTTTTTTATCTGTCACTTCCCTTCGGGCTCGCATTATCACCACACTTGGCGCACACTAAACTCACAAACTTGTAATAAAATCACCTCCAAAAGATCGCCACAAACAATACATGCACGAGTAATAACAAAAAGACACTGCTAAATGCCATCGTAGAGACAAGAAACAGCAGGAAGCGGTTGGAGATCTATGTACGCGAGCAGCCGCTGGCGCGTAGACAAACAAGAAACACACAAAACAAAGTCAAACGCTTAAATTCTGCATAGTACAAGAAAAACACAACACTAGAAAAACTAGTGAAAAAATGGAAAATCGTATGTTGTGGCAATGGAAATATTTATGGCCCTCTAAAATAGGTTAAATGAAGTAGGTAAGCAAATTGCAATTTATTGCGCTCGTTAAGTAAACACAAATGGCCCAAAAGCGAGGCGCAGGTGAAAAAATGGCAAACATGTGTGTTTGAAAAGAACAAAAACAAAAAAAAGAAGACAAAACAAATAGAAATTTATATCTAAATAAAATTTTATACAAGTGCTAAAGTTAAATACATAAGTATTTAAGTACGCTTGCGTCTTCGCGTTAACTAAAAATACATATGTATGTATGTATGCGCGTACGTACTTTGGTATTGTTACTGTTTGCCTC
>NW_023460620.1:31053-34311 GCF_013731165.1 Rhagoletis pomonella | reverse complement strand
TAATTTCACAATATTTTTAGTTAATTATTTTTTAGTTTATTTTTTTTCAAATCGCCTGATAACCAACTTGGGATAATTTCTTTTATTTAAAAATCCCACGGTTTTCGTTAGTTGGGTTATATTCCACTTCAAACTGCCAGTTTGCCTCGGAAAATGCCGTTTTTACCCCATTTTCAAACGGTCCCCAAGGGGGGTAGGGCTTTTCGTAAGTGGCGACTGTCCCCTTTCGAATGAGGGGGGTTTGGGGGGCCAAGCCCCCTCCCCCTCCGCCACCTACCCGAAAAACGATGGGCCAATAACTAAACATTTCCCCTTCTAGTTATTGCCAGCGAGGATTTTGGTGTAAAATCCTGTAAAAATGTCAAACACTAAAATTAATCTATTAAGTGAGAGTTAAAAGTAACAACCAAAAAGTACGGGAACACAAAAAAAAAACATTTTTTCTGTAAAAACGTCAAACAGGTTTCTGTCAGACCGAAAAAATGGAAGGCAATAAATTAAATGTTGATTGCTAGCCAGGTAAATTAAATCGCATACGAAACGGTAATATTTACGGTAATACTTTAAGTGACTACGTACACTTTTTGTTAACTTTTTTGTAACAGCTGATCGCTCAACACTTTTCATGATTTTACCAGAAGTTCGGGTAAATTCTTGGAACTTCATTCTCTACATAACTCTCCGAAAATCGCTCTCATTTATAGAACTTTGGAGTACGGGAATACTTTTCCTGTAACTTCCTGCATGCTCGTGTAAAAACCTGTAAATTCATAGAGTTGTGGCACATTGTTGCATTTTTATCAAAAATTATTTGAATAAACAAGTTCGTTAAATTTAAAAATTTACAATCTCGTTTACTCGCGATTTACTAACGAAAGAAGCAGTTTTGTTTTTTTACTTATTTAATTTAGCCAATTCCAATGGTATGAAATGAATAAATTCAGAATAACAAGCGAGGCGGCCGCCATGTTAAAGTGGTTAGCAGTGTGCGCTACCATTTTACAGAGCCTGAGTTCGAGCCCAGTTTCCGAACAACATAAAAAAAAAACTAAGTTTTTTTTCTAATAGCGGTCGCCTCTCGGCAGGCAATGGCAAGCCCCCGACTGTATTCTGCTACGAAAAATAGCTTCTCATAAAAATACGATCGCCGTCCGGAGTGGGCGTAAAAATTCCATATCAACTTATTCAGCCTTATCGTGAGTGAGCTTCACCCGAAAACAAATTCATTTGAAATTTTTTTTAGCCGCAGGCTGATTATGTTTGAAATTTCTGCGGGTAAAATTTTGCAACATCTGTCTTCTCATTTGCCAAAGAACCGAGTATGGGAACGATTTCAACTTCTGGCGAGTTGGAAGTCCGCAACTATTGATGATGACAATACACCGTTGCAATTACTATTCCACTTTCCGTTGACGATGCATGATTTGCCTTATAAGTTTATTATTTAATCCACTTATCGCCAACTTTAAATTGATTAATTAAATCACGTATTAAATATATGTATTTAGTATGTTTTATTTCAATACACTCTTCTTTTTCGTTTACATTTTAACGTTTACGTTTTTTATAAGTATGCATGTATGTCTGTTTATATGTTTACTAATTTTTGGTTGTATTCCAGATTTAAACTTCTTCAAGTGATAAACACAACAGTACATATGTATGTATGTATGTGTGTACACACATTCAATCAAATTCATACAAATTAAAATGGATTTATGTATGTAAATGCTTTATAAATAGAAAATTTGTATGAAATTGTCACTTCATAAAGCTATTTAAATCTACCTTATTTTTATGAATGAGATAATTTATATATAGAAAGAAAGAAATTGAAGAGTTAAATAAAATTAAAAATTAAACAAAAATTCATCAGCTTCTAAGGATGTATAGTATATTTGTTAGAACCTTAATATGTATTCAAGAAGAATTCAAGAAGAAAATACCAAAATTTTCTGTTAACTATTTCGAGTTTGAGGTTAGGTTGAAGTACAAAAGTCGTGTTAAATCTTAAATTCAGTTGTCGCTACTAATTCAAATTAAACTAATCGCTTAGAAAAGCCAAAAATACTTGAAAGAAAACAGAAAATGATTTTTTAATAAACATAAAATGTACATACATTGTATGTTACGCGCTCGCCTGCATTTTGTATAAAGTTAAGAAATTTTGTTTTAAACAATTTTCCTATTGTGTACTACACATATATGTACATACGTATTGTTTTCTATTATTAAATTAATTGTTCACTACTCACTATGACTAATATGTACGTATGTATGAATGCATGCATTTTTTCATTATGTTTGTACAACATTTTTAAGGCAATGTATATGCATGTACATAAATATGAGCCATTTATTTGGAAATTGGCATAAGTCATTTAATGCCGTTTGCCTTGCGCGTGATTATTTACCTGAGCTGAACACGTTTGTCATTCGTTCAACTTCAGCAGCCAAAGGTAAAAAGGTTTGGCCCTTTAGTTTATGACGGTAGAACGATTTACAAATGCGTTCAGCTAGAAGTAACCAACCATATAAAGAAGCACACGAGTAAGGAAATTACTTATGCCACTTTCAAAATAAACGGCGTATATATACATACATGTGTTTGTAATTATATATGTATTATGTGTCTTAACTTCTATGCATGCATATGAGCTAAGGTATGTAATTGTAGTATAGTTTGCAAATAGATTTATTTATTTTTTTATTTTTTTTTTTTAAGTTATAAACTTGTTGACTAAATTCCATATGGAAACAAACTTAATAAATGAGCTTATAAATGTGTATATATAAATATGTATGTATGTATATGTATGCATGCACGTGGCGTGCTCTCTGTTAATAAGAAAATATTTAAATTTACAATTCAAATACAAATTACAGTAATATATATATATATAATTATGTACTTAAAAAAGTAACTTCAATAATTAAGTTGACATATAAATATTAATTTATAAATGTCTAATAAAAATGTTAATAATAGTAATGCACATGTGAATTTTAATTAACCGAACAGTGCTATCCAGCATAATGACGATAAATATAAACTCTGTTATTCTACTACTATGTACATATGTATATGTATAACAAACAGTCAAACAAGTGTAGCAAAATTGCACTGGAAAACATTGCAAAAATGTATGTATGTACTTAAGCTAAAAATCTTAAATATACATACGTAATATGTATAACTTTTTCTTTTAAATAATATCTCTGTAGTAAGCTTATATTTGTATATATAATAGGGGGCCC
>NW_023460620.1:29507-30953 GCF_013731165.1 Rhagoletis pomonella | reverse complement strand
GGGCCCCCTATTATATATACAAATATAAGCTTACTACAGAGATATTACTTATAAGAAAATGTTATACATATTACGTATGTATATTTAAGATTTTTAGCTTAAGTACATACATACATTTTTGCAATGTTTTCCAGTGCAATTTCGCTACACTTGTTTGACTGTTTGTTATACATATAAATATGTACATAGTAGTAGAATAACAGAGTTTATATTTATCCTCATTATGCTGGATAGCACTGTTCGGTTAATTAAAATTCACATGTGCATTACTATTATTAAAATTTGTATTAGACATTTATAAATTAATATTTATATGTCAACTTAATTATTGAAGTTACTTTTTTAAGTACATAATTATATATACATATATATGTACATATATTACTGTAATTTGTATTTGAAATGTAAATTTAAAATTTTCTTATTAACAGAGAGCACGCCACGTGCATGCATACATATCCATACATACATATTTATATATACACATTTATAAGCTCATTTATTAAGTTTGTTTCCATATGGAATTTAGTCAACAAGTTTATAACTTAAAAAAATAAAATAAAATAAAATAAAATAAATCTATTTGCAAACTATACTACAATTACATACCTTAGCTCATATGCATGCATAGAAATTAAGACACATAATACATATATAATTACAAACACATGTACATATGTATATACACGCCGTTTATTTTGAAAGTGGCATAAGTAATTTCCTTACTCTTGTGCTTATTTATATGGTTGGTTACTTCTAGCTGAACGCATTTGTAAATCGTTCTACCGTCATAAACTAAAGGGCCAAACCTTTTTACCTTTGGCTGCTGAAGTTGAACGAAAACGTGTTCAGCTCAGGTAAATAATCACGCAAGGCAAACGGCATTAAATGACTTATGCCACTTTCCAAATAAATGGCTCATATTTATGTACATGCATATACATTGCCTTAAAAATGTTGTACAAACATAATGAAAAAATGCATCCATTCATACATACGTACATATTAGTCATAGTGAGTAGTGAACAATTAATTTAAAATAGAAAACAATACGTATGTACATATATGTGTAGTACACAATAGGAAAATTGTTTAAAACAAAATTTCTTAACTTTATACAAAATGCAGTCGAGCGCGTAACATACAATGTATGTACATTTTTTGTTTATTAAAAAATCATTTTCTGTTTTCGCTCAAGTATTTTTGGCTTTTCTAAGCCATTAGTTTAATTTGAATTAGTAGCGACAACTGAATTTAAGATTTAACACGAGTTTTGTACTTCAACCTAACCTCAAACTCGAAATAGTTAACAGAAAATTTTGGTATTTTCTTGAATTCAAATACATACATATTAAGGTTCTAACAAATATACTATACATATGTACATCCTTAGAGCTGATGAATTTTTGTTTAATTTTTAATTTTATTTAACTCTTCAATTTCATT
>NW_023460620.1:17802-29497 GCF_013731165.1 Rhagoletis pomonella | reverse complement strand
ATTTACATAAATCCATTTTAATTTGTATGAATTTGATTGAATGTGTGTACAAACATACATACATATTAAAGGTCTGCATCGGAATTCAGTTTGCTTCACTGTGAAGTTTTTTTCAAATGTGTAAACTACTCATACTTTAACAAAGAGGGCATGGAAGGAAGAGAAGTGAAAATTTTGAGCACTGTATACATGAAAAAAGTACTCAAACAAAATATGTTCCGAAAAAAAGAAAAACATAAACAAGCAGTACTATGGTGTTAAACTTCCACAAAAAATATGTTCCTTCACAAGTATTTTTTGAGTATTTTTGGAAGTTTTCGTTTAATAAATACTACATAATGTTAACAGACATGGAAAAACAATGTAGGGAATTATCAAGGCTAATACCCAGCTAGCCCAATGCCGAGCGAGAGACAGAAGGGACTCCCACAGCAACACCTCGAAGGAGCGTTTTAAAATATGGGATGAATAAGCATTCCACATGGGTTATCTGCGGATGACCTGTTAAAGAAGAAACGTTATTTTTTACCAAACTGCTTCACCGATCATAACCAAATTGCGATGTACATATCTACTGGAAACCTTCCAAGGATGGTCATAGGCCAATAGCAAATTCGATATATCAAGGGCGCGTGCGTATTTGCGGTAGAGCTTTGGAATTTGGTTGAGTGATATAAGAAGACAAACCCAAACTTTCGAAGGGAAAATTACGTTATTGGAAAAGGGGGCGTGCCACCGCCTATACAAAGATAAATATCGTCCACTACCTGCTGTTGTTGCAGCTAAAAACGATGCTGTGCTAGAAAGGATGCACATGGATCGGCATGTGATATACCGGGAGAAAGAGGGATCGTTGCACACTAGCAAAAGTCAAATACAAATGATGTTGCAAAAAATAATTAAATAAATTTGACGTGCTTTTGTCGTTGAGTTTTAGAACGCTGTTACACCTTTTGCATGCAACAATATTGTCGATTTCTTGTCCGTCTTCATTTTGATTTCCTGCGTAAAACTCCCACACCCTGCTTCTACCTTGCCTTTGTACCAATTTATATTCTCCGTTTGAAATTTTTGTTTTAATTTGCGCATTGGTGGGATTTTGGATGGTAGGCGTTTCAGTTTCCATTGCTGATGCTAAATTTAATGGTGATAGCTTAATAACACAGGTTTAGAAAAAAAAGTGTATGCATATTAAACCAAACCTATATATCCCTATGTTATTTGACACGCTGAATTCGAATCCGAAACCCGTTAGCCTCCACCACGTCAATTTGTGGTCAGTTGAAGGCCAAGTAGGGAAAAATTCATTGAATAAACCTGGAAATTCAATAAATTCGTATAGATGACCTTGAGGAACCAAGGGACCCCCATATTCGGATTCAGCGACAACAAAAACAAAAAAAAACATTATTTTTATTGAATTAATTTTTTGTCCTATTTGACCCTCAACTGACCTCGAACCTGACATTATGGAGGTTAACGGACCTCTGATTCGGGTTCTAAAACCCCACATATATGAATTTTCAGGTTTATTCAATGCATTTTTCCCTGCTTGACGTTCAACTGACCACGAACCTGACGTGATAGAGGCTAACGGACCTCGGATTCGCATTCAGCCTGTCGAATAACATAGGGTTTGGTTTAATATGCATACACTTTTTTTTGTAAACCTGTGTAATTTTTATCAATATTTGTTTATAATTAAAACATTTTTCTTTTATATTTTACTCACTTCTTTAAGATAAATTTTCTGCGGATCACACGAACGAGAGTTCAAATAATACACAATGCAAAATGTTAGCTAACCCCTAATTGCGCGAAACAATAAAATAAGCCCCTTTTCTTCAACGAATCAAATTCGACAATGAAAATAAAATTTATGAATTTTCTTAACATTATGTTAAATGATAACATTTTAAAAGAAAAAACTTCATAAGTTTTCGTATACTTCCTATGAACTTTTCAAATACTGCTGAATTCAATCAACATACTCAAGTGTTTTGGAAAAGCGAAACAGTGTTTTATGTAGCAGAGCACTGTTGAGTAACATTGCTCAGTTATTCAAATTTATGATGTTCTCTTTTTTTCTTCCTATCTTTTTTAGTACTCTAAAATTTATGTTCCATTTACTCATGTACATATGTGAAGAGTATTTCTGCTGGTATATTTGCAGACCTTTAATACATATGTACGGTTGTGTTTATCACTTGAAGAAGTTTAAATCTGGAATACAACCAAAAATTAGTAAACATATAAACAGACATACATGCATACTTATAAAAAACGTAAACGTTAAAATGTAAACGAAAAAGAAAAGTGTATTGAAATAAAACATACTAAATACATATATTTAATACGTGATTTAATTAATCAATTTAAAGTTGGCGATAAGGGGATTAAATAATAAACTTATAAGGCAAATCATGCATCGTCAACGGAAAGTGGAATAGTAATTGCAACGGTGTATTGTTGTTGTTGTTGTTGTTGTAGCGGCTACAACAACCCCGCCCAGGACGGTTGGTATCTCAGTCGTTGTCGTCAAGTTCCACTAACGGCAACCCTAGGAAGCGTGCAGCTTCTGTGGGGTTGGTCCACAGGGACAAGGCCGTTAGGGTTGTCGGGTTTTCCGGGCATGCGAAGAGATGTTTCGAGTCATGTGGGGTCTCTCCGCATGCCGGACACTCATTCGGCACATCCTCATTCAATCTACTCAGGTAGGAGATTAACCTGCTGCAGTAGCCGGAGCGAAGTTGTGCTAGTGTTGTGCAGAGCATTATATTGTGCTCCTTTACGGGGAGCATTTGCGCCTCGCCGTGAAGATGGTGTTCGGGCGACATCAGGAGACATCCTGTCGCTGTCCTGAGTGCGGTGTTATGTGCAGTCTGTAGCTTCGTCCAGTGCGTCCTACTAGTCCCCGGCGACCACACTGGCGCTGCGAAGTTCAAAACCGGCCGGCCTATTGCCTTGTATGTTGCCAGCAACGTTTCTTTGTCTTTGCCCCAAATACTGCCGGCTAGCGACTTGAGGACCTTGTTACGGCTCTGTACTTTATTGACAATAGCGGTTGCGTGCGCAGAGAAGGAGAGCAGGCTGTATAATGTTACTCCGAGTATTTTGGCGTTATTCACCGTCGGAATTGGTGTTACATCGACGTGAATCCCCAGCGGTAGCCTGACCTCCTTCGTCCAGGTTGTGAACAGGGTCGCGGAGGATTTCGTAGGGGAGAGGGCTAGACACTTTGCAGTGAAGAAGCGAGAAAGTTCGGAGAGATACCCGTTTACTTTCGAACACAGGTCATCAATTCCATTCCCAGTCGCCATGATCGAGCAATCGTCGGCATAAGAGACAATCGAGACTCCCTCTGGTGGTTGAGGGAGCTTTGAAATGTAAAAGTTAAACAGTAGCGGGGAAAGGACACCACCCTGTGGAACCCCCTGTTTTATTTTTCTCTGTTTACTCGTTTTGTCTCTAAACATTACCGACGAATGTCGACCACTCAGATAATTTGCCGACCACCGTTTGAGCCTCTGTGGGAGAGAGGAGGCCTCTATATCTTCTAGTAGCGTGGAATGGCAGACGGTGTCAAACGCCTTTGACAAGTCCAACGCTACTAGAATCGTTCTCTCACAGGGACGGTTTTGGTTAAGGCCACGAGTTATCTGAGTGTTTATGGCGTTAAGTGCTGTTGTTGTACTGTGCACTTTACGGAAACCATGCTGATGCTTCGCTGGGGTCAAGCGGTTTGTGAAGTACGGGAGTAGCAAGGCCTCGAGTGTCTTCGCTACCGGGGAATGGAGTGTTATCGGACGATAAGAATCTCCTTTGTTGGCAGGTTTCCCCGGTTTGAGCAGTGGGACCACTCTCCCCACCTTCCAGATATCTGGGATGATGAGAGTGGCCATTGACAAGTTGAGGACCTCCGTTAGGTACGCTACCCCCGCAGGACCAAAATTTTTCAGCATCAGCATGCATATTCCGTCGGGACGCATGGCTTTGGAGGCTTTCACCTTCCCGATGGCCACCTGAACTTCACCGTAAGTGAAAGCAAGGGGGGCACAGGTTGTTGGCAGTTTGTGCAGCCTTCTGGTCACTCGACGCTTGGCTTTGTCCACCGGAGGATGCAGTATGAACTTCCGGCTAAAATAGCTCGCGCATCGCTCCGGGTCCGACGAAGCATGGTCGCCGAAGGAAATTTCGACTGTCGTCGTGCTTCGTCGGATTGGACAGCGACCTCACGGTTGACCAAAGCTTGCTCACACCAGAGGTGAAGTTACAGGTCTTGAGATGCTCCTCCCACTTCTTCCGCTTATGTACGTTTACTAGTTGCCGAATCTCCGCGTTGATATCCCTGATACGGGGACCTCCGGGATCGGCCTGACGAAGGCTATCACGCTCATCGGCTAGAACAGCTGCTTTGGCAGGGAAGTTTGGACGTGGGTCGGTTATACATCCTGCCGGTATGAAGCGAACTGCAGCAGCAGTGACAGCCCTGCGGAACTTACGTTCACCGAGATGGACGTCGGTTGGTGTGGGGAGCGCTGTGAAGGTGTTTTCGGTAAACTCCGCGTAACCTTTCCAATCAGCTTTAGAAAAGTTGATATAGGTCCGGTGTTTGGCGGAGGCAAAGTCGGTTGGTTTATCGATCGAGATGACTATGGGTAGGTGGTCTGATGCTAAAGTCAGCATAGGTCGCCATGTTATGCTGTTTATCAGACCAGCGCTGACTATGGTGATGTCTGGCGTGCTACTGCAGTTACCCATAATCCTGGTGGGTGCGTCGTCGTTCATTGTGCAGAATGTCGAATCGTCTATCTGCTCAGCCAAGTCTGTTCCCCTACGATCGTTTAACAGGCTTGAGTGCCAAAGATCGTGGTGCGCATTAAAGTCACCTACTACCATACGGTTTTCACCTCTGAGGAGCGCACCTATATCAGGGTGATATCCTTCCGGCCAGCAGGTGACAGGGGTATGTATATGTTAAATATTTCGAGCTCAACATCGCCTGACCGGATAGCGATGCCCTGACATTCTAGGGTGGTATCCCTGCGGTCGATGTCTGCTTCAATTAGACGATACTGCACGGTGTGGTGCGTGATGAACGCTAAGCCACCACCATTATCTCGCTCGCGATCTCGACAGCCGGTTCTACGTACCGGAATGACTCGGGTTTTACCCGACCAAGGGCTGTTGTTTCGGCGAAGTATCTCAGAACGGTGTATTGTTGAAATCGTTCACATACTGGGTTCTTTGGCAAATGAGAAGACAGATGTTGCAAAATTTTACCCGCAGAAATTTCAAACATAATCAGCCTGCGGCTAAAAAATTTCAAATGAATTTGTTTTCGGGTGAAGCTCACTCACGATAAGGCTGAATAAGTTGATATGGAATTTTTACGCTCACTCCGGACGGCGATCGTATTTTTATGAGAAGCTGTTTTTCGTAGCAGAATACAGTCGGGGGCTTGCCAATGCCTGCCGAGAGGCGACCGCTATTAGAAATAAACTTAGTTTATTTTTTTTATGTTGTTCGGAAACTGGGCTCGAACCCAGGCTCTGTGAAATGGTAGCGCACACTGCTAACCACTACAACATGGCGGCCGCCTCGCTTGTTATTCTGAATTTATTCAACATACTACGCGCCACTGGGATATCCTATATGTATCGACAATAGTTCCGACTGCGTTCCAATTACGTATACAGTTTTTTCAGCAGATTACCTTTCATACCATTGGAATTGGCTAAATTAAATAAGTAAAAAAACAAAACTGCTTCTTTCATTAGTAAATCGCAACGAGATTGTAAATTTTTAAATTTAACGAACTTGTTTATTCAAATAATTTTTGATAAAAATGCAACAATGTGCCACAACTCCATGAATTTACAGGTTTTTACACGAGCATGCAGGAAGTTACAGGAAAAGTATTCCCGTACTCCAAAGTCCTATAAATGAGAGCGATTTTCAGAGAGTTATGTAGAGTCATTCTAAAAATTTACCCTAACTTTTTCTTCTGGTAAAATCATGAAAAGTGTGGAGCGATCAGCTGTTACAAAAAAGTTAACAAAAAGTGTACGTAGTCACTTAAAGTATTACCGTAAATATTACCGTTTCGTATGCGATTTAATTTACCTGGCTAGCAATCACCATTTAATTTAGTCCCCTTTCAGACACGTCAAGTCTTGATTTCAAGTCCGCTCGTTCGTAGGAGAAGGAGGTGAGAAGAGAGCGGAAGAGTACAGATACCTCCGTACCGTCAATTCGTTTCAAGTTTTCTTGTCTCTTTTGATCTTTTCGTTGCTTCCCATTTAAAGAACCAAGGACTTGGATTCAATTAAAGTTGACGCGTGTGGAAGCAAATAAAAAACACAAAAGAGAATGCGAAAAAATTGCTTTCAAGACTTGACGTGTCTGAAAGGGGACTTATTGCCTTCCATTTGTTCGGTTTGACAGAAACCTGTTTGACGTTTTTACAGAAAGTTTTTTTTTTGTGTTCCCGTAGTTTTTGGTTGTTACTCACTTTTAACTCTCACTTAATAGATTAATTTTAGTGTTTGACATTTTTACAGGATTTTACACCAAAATCCTTGCTGGCAATAACTAGAAGAGTACTCGTACCCAAAATTATTAAAAGTTTTAGAAAACTTTCAGAGGTTGTGTGTTCTCGTACCCAAAAAACTTGTAAAGTAGGGAAAATTGAGAGAACAAAATATGATAGAGACCTGCAAATTTATGCTGGAAAAATGTGTACTTGTGGAAACTTGCAAGTATGAAAATCAGCTGATCACAAACATCTGTTCGTGAATAAACAAAAGAAAATACGGCCTTTTTGAATTATTTATTGCAAACTTTATTACTAATGCAGGTTTACAATGAAAAAGTGAGTAAATTTATTAAGAACAACGTTTGTTAAGTTTACAATTTTGTGCAATTATTTACCAAGGTGCGTTCATGAAATAATGCGGATAAATTGATAAATTTAAGCAATTTATCCCTTTATCACTTTAGATGAAGACCCCTAATATCCAGTTTGTTTACTTTAGAGTGTGTTGACTATGGTTGCCGTATGACATTTTTCGATTGTACCATAATTTTTCTTATATGTATATACCCAAATACATAAATTAAAATGCAGCAAGCTTAAAGCTTAATTACCCTATTCCAGTTTTCATTGTAAACTAGCATTATAAAATTTGCTAGTTTAGATCAGTAAAATTTTTTGCAGCAGAGATTTTTAGCTTCCCCTGAAAATTAAATGTCATTTTGCTCTTTCAGTTTGCCCAACATTGCAAGTTTTAGGGTATGTGAATCGTATAACTCGAAAATTTTGTAAAATTTCCAAAAATTATCGAATAATAATGTCATTTCTATCGTCTGCAATTTACGAATTTTCTTCAATTATCGACGACTTCTATAATATGGCAGCGCTAAGCATACGTGTTACCGCAGAACTCCACAGGCGAACAGCGATGGCCTACCAACTGTCATTTTGACGAGCAATGTGATTGCAAGTTTTTGTGTGTGGGCACTTTGATGTCTTGAAATAAGCATTTGCCGCATGACGCCACCAGACAACATTCTCTCAATTTCGGTGTTTAAAAACATTTAAATCTTTAAAAAACTAGCTAAATAATTTCCTAAAACGTAATCATAAATTATCCAATACGGAACAGATTTTTATTTTGATTTAATATCAAAATTTCATCGATGTTACCACCAGCACGCTTTCTTTCAAATGAAAATATGGCTGTCAAACTATCGAATTGCCTGTAATAGATGTCAAGCAATAAGCGCTGACATATATTGCAGCACATAAGAAATAGGCGGTCTCCATTGGATATATATTTTGTGACATGGTTATCACGACATCAGTGTTTTCCTGTGGAGACAGGGCCTTATGTAGCGGCAATCAGTGTCATCTAGGGTCAAACGATACCGATAAAAGGTATCGATACTTTTAAGTATCGGATGGGAAGCATCGATACTTACTCGGTATCCAATTATATTTATTTTTTTATACTAAATTAAAAATTGGTGCACTACGCGATGTACCAAAACCGCGGCGCTTTTATTTTTTATTTATTTATTCTTATCATAAATCATACATTTTTTATTATTTAACACAAAATTACTTTTGTTATCGAAAAGTTGAATGTTAAGAAAATTTACTGTTTTGACAGTTTCTTTTATTCTCCTATCCTGCTTTATTTACTTTTACTTAGCTTACGTCTCCACCGCCAGGACGGTGCAATTTTGTATTCTATCACTCTTGAATGTATTTTCCATCGTTACAAATTAAAAAAAAAATAATAGTAATTTAGTACAAGTGAAAATAATTTAGTACAAGGGAACTATTTTTCACAAGGAACTGATGATGCAACAACTATTAAAAATAACCGAGCTTTCATATAACCTCACACTCTTCCAAAAGTTTTTTTTTTTTTTAATTGGTGATAAAGGCGCAGATAAATAGATTGTTAGTTCATCAGGCTGACTAGTTCTTTCTTACAATAAAATTACTTTACAATATTTGCTGCGAGAAGTAATTAAGAATTTGCATAAAGATTATTGCAGGAATGCCAATAATAGAGTTGCCGTAGCAAGTTGAAGCTGGCATTCTCTTTTACGAACTTGCATTCAAAAACAAAAAGTTTTTCAGTAGTGTTCTCAATGTATCGAAAGAAAAGTATTGGTATCGGATTGAAAAGCATCGAGTAAAAAAATATTTCGCATCATAACAAAAGTATCGAGTATTTACCTGTACTCGCTGGTATCATTTGCTCTAGTGATGTGCCGAGTCGGCTATTTTTGGTACTGGAGTATTTTGGTACTCATTTAAAAAAGAATCGAGTCAGGATTCGAGTCAGATACTCGGATCAAGTATTCGAGTTCAGAGCTCGGTATTCGAATACGTTATAGATTCGACTGCTGAACATGCACCCAACCGAAATGCCGACTTTTTATTTAACATGATATTATTATTAACTCCAAGACAGTATATCCGATTTATGTAGATCCAAACATAGAAATCTAATTCCTACATACTTACAAATAATAATTAAAATTAAATAAATATAGAGTTCAATAACAGTTGCTTTATTTATCATAGTACAACTAGAACTTAGTAGTCTGTCATAAAAAAAATATCCAAAGTAAATAATGAGTTAAAACAAATAAATCTTCAGTACCCTAAAGGTTCAACTAGTACTTAAATTATAATGACAATATTCCATGAGATCTAGATTCATAAACAATAAAATTACTCCTTTGGAATTTAAAATTCCTTTCATCTTTGGCAATTAATACCTATAACGATATTAAATTTAATTTAGTTGTGTGGTGTATTTGGTAAATATATATACATATATATTTTTTTTAACGCTAAACCGCCATTTATATATCAAAAATACCTGATTCGGTGTTTGATAATTATAAGTACTCGAGACCCGTACTCGAGTCTGTGTATGCGAATACTATAATTTGCTTACTCGAGTACGTGAGTACTTCTAAAATACTCGAGTCAGAACTCGAGTCGATTCGACTCGGCACATCACTAATTTGCTCCCTAGTGTCATAATTAGATCGCTTGGATTTGTTTATGGATAAATGGGTTTTTCCCAAACGCATTTATTAAATTATTTATAAATTAATAATGTAAAATAACGAAAATATTAACCACTGTAAATCTCGCTATAAAACAAGCGCAGCAAACAAAGTTAAATAATCTAAAACACTTAATTTATTGACCACTAAGTGCGCCGAGAACAAAGAAAAGTGGCTGAAATGAATACTTCACATTTTGTGCTGTCTGCCTGCTGTGCGTCTTTGGTATTTTTGGCATTTTGCATAGCCGAATCTGCGAGCGATGAGGTAAGCATTTCCAATTGCCGATATGGGGTCAGAAAGCAATGCTTGAAATTGGGATTGGATTACTTATGTATTGCTGGCATATGTTTGCCTCATATGTAAAGTACATACATATTTGTACTTGCCGCGATGTATGTAGCAGCGTGTGTGTGGTGTCGTACTTCAATATGAATGGTGAAGGGCGGAGAATTTACTGTTGCGCTTTTTAACATACTCCGGCGCTGATAAGTTTATTGAATTCTAGCTTTACTATGAGTTATTTATGAATTTCGTGAGATATATTTTCACATTTATATTTAAAATAACACTATTGCTTTAATTTTAAATGCCATGCATTGTAGCGCTATTTGCCTCTGCCTGCTGACGATACGGTCTTGAGCACAAATAAGCGCTTTCAACAGATCATGCAAGGTGGCGGCTCAGCAGATATAACGTGGCCGCAGCCACCCAAATTGAAAACAGACAAGATCGATGTAAAGGCTGAAATAGAAAAATTGAATACAAGTAAGATATCATGTTTTGTATAATTTGTATGCTTATAGAATATTACCCCTTTTGCAGCTTATGTATATCAAAGTTCATGGCCAAGTGCAGATCTTAAATTAGGATCTGTCACCGCAGTTAGTTTTGACAAAGACGGAAATGTAGTTATATTTCATCGTGTAGATCGTATTTGGGATGAATATTCGTTCATCGGAAATGTTTTTAAACAACGAAAGAAGGGGCCCATTCGAGGCAACACTGTCCTGGCATTGGAACGTAAAACCGGGGAAGTGGTCTATGGTTGGGGGAAAAACTTGTAAGTTATTTTTATTAAACTGAAATCAAAGTACGTATGTTGTTAGCATCTAAAATTGACTTACTGCAGTACCAGGCTTAATGAATCAAAATTGTCATTTTCAGATTCTACATGCCTCATGGCTTGACAATCGATCATGAGGATAATGTATGGCTTACTGATGTGGCGCTGCATCAAGTCTTCAAGTTTGGACCACGCGGTTCTTCCGATCGGCCACTATTGACTTTGGGTACCGCGTTTACGCCCGGCGTTGGTGATTCGAAATTTTGCAAGCCTACTTCCGTTGCAGTATTGGAAAATGGTGACTTTTTTGTTGGCGATGGTTATTGCAATGCTCGAATTTTAAAATATGATAAAAATGGAAAGAAAATTCTATCCTGGGGTCAAAACTCATTCGCTGGTAAGGAATTGATTACACATTTATATTGTGAGATGCGATTTTAACTTAATTATTTTATGTTTTAATTTCGTAACAGGCGTTTCCTTGGAAGTAGCACCAAAAAATTACTTCGCCATTCCACATGCACTTACACTAGTGCCTGAGCAGCAATTGATTTGCGCAGCTGATCGTGAAAATGGGCGTGTACAGTGTTTCTTTTGGACTAACGGTACATTCCATTCGCAATATCATAATCAAATTATTGGCGATCGTTTATTCAGCATGGATTATACACCTGCAGAAGGTAGTGAAAGAATAATTTTATTTGTCATTGCAAATAAAAAGTTAATTATGTTACTTACAGGCGGCGAACTTGTAATTGTTAATGGACCCATCGCTGAATTGGGGGTCAAAGTACAGCATTATAATGAAGTTCGTGGCTACGTAATGAACATGCGCACTAACCAAGTGGTATCGAAATTCGGTCCCAATGACATGCAATTTTCAAATCCACACGATATTGTAGTAACCAAAGATGGCAATGAAATCTATGTCGCTGAGTTAGATCCAAAGCGTATACATAAATTTCTGCATAAAACTGTTGCCATCTCGATGCCGCTGTCAGCAGCTAAAACACTTTCCAGCAGCGGCAGTAA
>NW_023460620.1:13399-17702 GCF_013731165.1 Rhagoletis pomonella | reverse complement strand
TTTGACAGCTGAACTCCGCCATTTAATTTGCATGTGCAACCAAAGTCAGACGCATGTTTTGAAGGTGTTTTTATTTAATGAATTGTGATTAATTGGTTAAAAATAAAGTCGTAAATCAAGTTATAACTAATCGAGTAAAGTGTAAAGTGAAGGGGAATACATAAATGAATTGGTGAAGTGGCTGCTTTAAGGAGAATAGGAGTGATAAATGTACGCTAATTTCCAAATTTTACAAAAAAAGGGCATATTTCAAACCCAATTTGTAAATAAATTAGTGACCAAAAATTACAATAGTGGATGTTAAAATAATGGGTAGACCCTTGGCTACAAGTGTGTGCAATTTTTTTTGGATCGGGTCACCCCTTTGGACGCAATACCCCGAAATAGGTGGGCCACTTACTAAACAGTACCCACTAGAAGTGTACTCGTACCCAAAATTATTAAAAGTTTTAGAAAACTTTCAGAGGTTGTGTGTTCTCGTACCCAAAAAACTTGTAAAGTAGGGAAAATTGAGAGAACAAAATGTGATAGAGACCTGCAAATTTATGCTGGAAAAATGTTTACTTGTGGAAACTTGCAAGTATGAAAATCAGCTGATCACAAACATCTGTTCGTGAATAAAGAAAAGAAAATACGGCCTTTTTGAATTATTTATTGCAAATTTTGTTACTAATGCAGGTATACAATGAAAAAGTGAGTAAATTTATTAAGCACAACGTTTGTTAAGTTTACAATTTTGTGCAGTTATTTACCAAGGTGCGTTCATGAAAGAATGCGGATAAATTGATAAATTTAAGCAATTTATCCCTTTATCACTTTAGATGAAGACCCCTAATATCCAGTTTGTTTACTTTAGAGTGTGTTGACTATGGTTGCCGTATGACATTTTTCGATTGTACCATAATTTTTCTTATATGTATATACCCAAATACATAAATTAAAATGCAGCAAGCTTAAAGCTTAATTACCCTATTCCAGTTTTCATTGTAAACTAGCATTATAAAATTTGCTAGTTTAGATCAGTAAAATTTTTTGCAGCAGAGATTTTTAGCTTCCCCTGAAAATTAAATGTCATTTTGCTCATACAGTTTCCCCAACAATGCAAGTTTTAGGGTATGTGAATCGTAAAACGCGAAAATTTTTTAAAATTTCCAAAAATTATCGAATAATAATGTCATTTCTATCGTCTGCAATTTACGAATTTTCTTCAATTATCGACGACTTCTATAATATGGCAGCGCTAAGCATACGTGTTATGTAGCGGCAATCAGTGTCATCTAGGGTGAAACGATATCGATAAAAGGTATCGATACTTTTAAGTATCGGATGGGTAGCATCGATACTTACTCGGTATCGAACATTTGTACTCCAATTATATTTATTTTTTTATACTAAATTAAAAATTGGTGCATTACGCGATGTACCAAAACCGCGGCGTTTTTATTTTTTATTTATTTATTCTTATCATAAATCATACATTTTTATTATTTAACACAAAATTACTTTTGTTATCGAAAAGTTGAATGTTAAGAAAATTTACTGCTTTGACAGTTTCTTTTATTCTCCTATCCTGCTTTATTTACTTTTACTTAGCTTACGTCTCCACCGCCAGGACGGTGCAATTTTGTATTCTATCACTCTTGAATGTATTTCCCATCGTTACAAATTTAAAAAAAAAAATAAATAGTAATTTAGTACAAGTGAAAATAATTTAGTACAATTGAACTATTTTTCACAAGGAACTGATGATGCAACAACTATTAAAAATAACCGAGCTTTCATATAACCTCACACTCTTCCAAAAGTTTTTTTTTTTAATTGATGATAAAGGCGCAGATAAATATATTGTTAGTTCATCAGGCTGACTAGTTCTTTCTTACAATAAAATTACTTTACAATATTTGCTGCGAGAAGTAATTAAGAATTTGCATGAAGATTATTGCAGGAATGCCAATAATAGAGTTGCCGTAGCAAGTTGAAGCTAGCATTCTCTTTTACCAACTTGCATTCAAAAACAAAAAGTTTTTCAGTAGTGTTCTCAATGTATCGAAAGAAAAGTATCGGTACTTACTTGGTATCGGATTGAAAAGCATCGAGTAAAAAAATACTTCGCATCGCAACAAAAGTATCGAGTATTTACCTGTACTCGCTGGTATCGTTTGCTCCCTAGTGTCATAATTAGATCGCTTGGATTTGTTTATGGAAATATGGGTTTTTCCCAAACGCATTTATTGAATTATTTATAAATTAATAATGTAAAATAACGAAAATATTAACCACTGTAAATCTCGCTATAATACAAGCACAGCAAACAAAGTTTAATAATCTAAAACACTTAATTTATTGACCACTAAGCGCTCCGAGAACAAAGAAAAGTGGCTGAAATGAATACTTCACATTTTGTGCTGTCTGCCTGCTGTGCGTCTTTGGTATTTTTGGCATTTTGCATAGCCGAATCTGCGAGCGATGAGGTAAGCATTTCCAATTGCCGATATGGGGTCAGAAAGCAATGCTTGAAATTGGGATTGGATTACTTATGTATTGCTGGCATATGTTTGCCTCATATGTAAAGTACATACATATTTGTACTTACCACGAAGTATGTAGCAGCGTATGTGTGGTGTCGTACTTCAATATGAATGGTGAAGGGCGGAGAATTTACTGTTGCGCTTTTTAACATACTCCGGCGCTGATAAGTTTATTGATTTCTAGCTTTACTATGAGTTATTTATGAATGTCGTGAGATATATTTTCACATTTATATTTAAAATAACACTATTGCTTTAATTTTAAATGCCATGCATTGTAGCGCTATTTGCCTCTGCCTGCTGACGATACGGTCTTGAGCACAAATAAGCGCTTTCAACAGATCATGCAAGGTGGCGGCTCAGCAGATATAACGTGGCCGCAGCCACCCAAATTGAAAACCGACAAGATCGATGTAAAGGCTGAAATAGAAAAATTGAATACAAGTAAGATATCATGTTTTTGTATAATTTGTATGCTTGTAGAATATTACCCCTTTTGCAGCTTATGTATATCAAAGTTCATGGCCAAGTGCAGATCTTAAATTAGGATCTGTCACCGCAGTTAGTTTTGACAAAGACGGAAATGTAGTTATATTTCATCGTGTAGATCGTATTTGGGATGAATATACGTTCATCGGAAATGTTTTTAAACAACGAAAGAAGGGGCCCATTCGAGACAACACTGTGCTGGCATTGGAACGTAAAACCGGGGAAGTGGTCTATGGTTGGGGGAAAAACTTGTAAGTTATTTTTATTAAACTGAAATCAAAGTACGTATGTTGTTAGCATCTGAAATTGACTTACTGCAGTACCAGGCTTAATGAATCAAAACTGTCAATTTCAGATTCTACATGCCTCATGGATTGACAATCGATCATGAGGATAATGTATGGCTTACTGATGTGGCGCTGCATCAAGTCTTCAAGTTTGGACCACGCGGTACTTCCGATCGGCCACTATTGACTTTGGGTACCGCGTTTACGCCCGGCGTTGGTGATTCGAAATTTTGCAAGCCTACTTCCGTTGCAGTATTGGAAAATGGTGACTTTTTTGTTGGCGATGGTTATTGCAATGCTCGAATTTTAAAATATGATAAAAATGGAAAGAAAATTCTATCCTGGGGTCAAAACTCATTCGCTGGTAAGAAATTGATTACACATTCATATTGTGAGATGCAATTTTAACTTCATTATTTTCTATTTTTATTTCGTAACAGGCGTTTCCTTTGAAGTAGCACCAAAAAATTACTTCGCCATTCCACATGCACTTACACTTGTGCCTGAGCAGCAATTGATTTGCGCAGCTGATCGTGAAAATGGGCGTGTGCAGTGTTTCTTTTGGACTAACGGTACATTCCATTCGCAATATCATAATCAAATTATTGGCGATCGTTTATTCAGCATGGATTATACACCTGCAGAAGGTAGTGAAAGAATAATTTTATTTGTCATTGCAAATAAAAAGTTAATTATGTTACTTACAGGCGGCGAACTTGTAATTGTTAATGGACCCACCGCTGAATTGGGGGTCAAAGTACAGCATTATAATGAAGTTCGTGGCTACGTAATGAACATGCGCACTAAGCAAGTGGTATCGAAATTCGGTCCCAATGACATGCAATTTTCAAATCCACACGATGTTGTCGTAACCAAAGATGGCAATGAAATCTATGTCGCTGAGTTAGATCCAAAGCGTATACATAAATTTCTGCATAAAACTATTGCCAAATCGATGCCGCTGTCAGCAGCTAAAACACTTTCCAGCAGCGGCAGTAA
>NW_023460620.1:4444-13299 GCF_013731165.1 Rhagoletis pomonella | reverse complement strand
TCGATGCCGCTGTCAGCAGCTAAAACACTTTCCAGCAGCGGCAGTAACACTTTGAGCCACACCGGTCCGGAGTATCAGGTGGATGAAGCTGTTGTAAAAAGAACACATAATGCTACTACCACTATGCATGATGCTACGATGTCCTCGTCGTCAACGAAATCGCATCATCCCGGTGGCACAGCTATACTTGTAGCATCTTTAATGATACTCTTTGCCACCTTAACGTTCGCATTGGCATTTATTATTGCACGTCGACGAAAACGAGGTAACGAATCGTTAAATATTGGCCCACCAAGTGAATTGGTATACCGCAAGCTGGTCGCTTCCAGTCAAAATGTTTGTGAAGAGTGTCCATGAGACGAGATTATATGCATTTATGTGTAATTTTACATTTCCTGTGGTTTAATTTTTTTTTTCATATACAAATTTACACATTTAAACAGTATGTATGTATGTATTTTTTTTTGTAGTTTTTGATTCTCTGTTTCTTTAATATATATTTTTCAATGCAAATCGCTTTAGACAATTTTTATATTTTTTGTAGCGCATTAATCGGTTTATTAAGAATTATTAAGTAATTATTTGTCATAATCATACAAAATTTTTAGTAATTACTTGTACTTACTTCTATATGTTTTACACGAAACCCAAGTTCGTAGCCTATACAAAATTTTATACTACTTTACATACCTTTATATTATGTGTCACGATCGTCTAATTTTAGCAAGTCTTTGTACAAATAAAAAAATAAAGTGTACTTTAATTACATTTCTGTTTTTCCTTTTTTCCTTTTACATTATATTGCTTTAACGTTATTTAGTTATTATCGCATCTTTACAAGGCCTCGCCTCATAAAATATTGCTTGCACATTTTGTCTTTTTTTTCAGTTAAAAAAGTTTCTATAACGATGTTGTGGTATTGTAGCTCTCTTAGCGCCAAAACAAAACTCTTTGCTTGATTCTTCCAAATTTCTGTATGCATATATTTATAGGTTGTCTGCCGTTCGGTGTGAAGAATCGTCGTCATGCTTGGGACTTTCCTTCCAAGCCAGAGGGATTTAAATTAGGCGGCCTACTGTTGGATCGCGGTAAGCGTGGAGGTTTTGAGAAGCTCGATCAAAATGCTAGTGATGAGGATAATGAAGCAACTACAAATATGCTGGCGAGTGTTCCATTTGCCTAAGTAGAGTAAGAAATGAGCTTAATCCCAAAGTAAGCTTTAAAATAATTAGAAATAAACAACACTGACGGCTCATGAGACCGTACATGGGCCTCTAATTATTTAAGTATCTTTTGAGTCAATAATATTTGGCTTAAAGTCGTTTAAATAATGTAATTACCGAAAATTTCTTCCAAAGTCCACAAATAATGTTGAAGCTAAATTCGATTAAAAAAAAAAACTTCTAGTGGGTTGTGTGACGTCTCCAAGGAGCCAAATAGAGTGAAACAGCAGAGAAAAAAAAGGAAACCCCAAAAGATAGGGTAAGATAATAGAGGCTCACGAGCATTGTGAAAAATTAGTAATTAGTATATAATGCTCATGGACTTGCATTTTTTAGAAAATTTCGCACTTTAAATTAGCATTCAATAGGAAACATTTATGTGGTGTAAACATTTAGCTCTCGGTATGGGTAACATTTGCGAGAATCTAGCAGAAAATCTGTAATTGCTTATTGTGTGTACAAATGAAAATTTCTTGACTAACTTAGGGAGGTTTCAGGATAGTTGACCATTCTGGAACAAGCTCTATGTATACCAGCTCGAGATTAGGTCATGACTATTTCAGGAACATTTAGGCCCTAGTACGGTATGATTTTGGGACTAGTTCAGGATTCTGGGACAATTTTTTAACTAGTTCGAAATCATTAACCGACTTCCAAAAAAGGAGGAGGTTATCAGTTCGTCGGAACTTTTTTTTTATACATGTTACCGTTATGTCAGGTGGTCTGGCTTAGATCCCATCATTGGATCATGAAATATATATATATATATAAATATTTTTTTTTAAGTCGATTTTTTTTGCTAAAAATTACTTGTTTTATAACTAATAAGGGACCATTTCGGGACCGTTTCAAGACTTAATCGTGATCATTTCGGAAAATGTACACGACTATTTCGACCGTTTCGGGAATTAGTTCTGGACCATTTCGGGTTTAGTTCACAACTAATTCTGGACCATTTCGGGGCTAGTTCACGACAATTCTGGACTAGATCAGAACTATTTCGGTACTATTTTAAGAACATTTCGGGAAAGTACTACGACTAGTCAATAAGTGAGTGTGAATAATTCCTTCCGCAAACAAACAGTTGTAGAAGGATGAGCGACCGAAAACTATTCACAGTCGATTATGAACGAGAAATCGACATTCACAATACCATGGAAAAGCGATTATCGAATAATAGTCGTTAGTCTACTACTAATCGACACTCGCAATAGGGGTGTCAGTTTTTTGTTCCCAACCCGCTTATTCCGACGATTTCAGAAAAATACCATGTGTCCCGTTATCTAGTTATTACTATGTAAAAATCATATAGCAATCGAATTTATTACTTTCGTCACACTGAAAGTCTTTATAAAATATAAAAAGGTTGTTTTTTCAAACAACGTTTTTAAAGAAGATTTTCGCAAGTTGCAGGTTTCATCGGGAGTGTTAGGAATGGATTTTTGAACACCTTCCCGATACCGGCCGTCCCGGTAAAGTTACAAAGTCGCGTTTTTTTATTGAGCTGAACTCATTCTCGATATAAATTTCTACATAGCACCACGCTGTAACTGCCAAATGTACAAATCGTGTGATCCCTGATTAACGTGGTTCCCGTGGATCCCGATATCCCGCGCGCATTTCTATTTCGGTCAATAACTTAAACTTTTTCTTACCAAAGGTACAGCAACAACATGAAAAGTTCCTTATACATTTAATACTTAGACTATTTCGATTATTCAAATGCATTAAAAGCAGAATTTTTTCCACTATCAATGTATGTATGCATTAAATCAAATATTTACTTTAAATTATTCGTGTACGTACTTTATATTTGTGATCTTTTTAACTAAGAATAAGTATTTTGTATACTTTAGAACACTATTGAAGCATTCGTTCCAATAAAAAAAGCTCTGATGCCAAATTTTATCTCATAACTGTACAAATAATAAATTCTATTTTAATTTATAATAATAATTAATAATAATAGATTAGCGCTTACACATATGTTAGTGTTTGGCCGAGCTTCTCCTCCGATTTGTGGCGTGCGCCTTGATGTTGTCACACAAAGAGGAGGGACCTACAGTTTTACGCCGACTCCGAACGGCGATTGTATTTTAATGAGAAGCTGTTTTTCATGGCAGAAATACACTCGGAGGTTTGCCATTGCCTGCCGAGGGGCGACTGCTGTTAAGAAAAAACCTTTTTTCTAAATTTTTTTTGCGATGTTGCTTTGGCCAGGGCTTGAACCCAGGCGCTGCGGAGTGGAAGAGCGCACTGCTTACCACTACACCACAGCGGCCATTTTAATTTATAAGAGTGCAAAAAACACCTTAAACATTAATGTGAAATAAAATTACAGTAAATAACTTAAAAAAACATTGCCCTATTTTTTTTATGAAACTCAACGAAAATACTATGATTTTTCAAATACTTTTCATTTGACTTTCCAGGCCATTTTTCTGGAAAATTTTGTATTTTGCTGTTCATTTTTTGTGAAATTCTCTAAATTCAATTTTTTCAATGATTCATTTAATCAAAGGTTGTGACTTCTTAATTTAATAAATAATCTTTCAAAAATTTAAACTATTAAAGAACTCAACAATGCAAATCACCTATCGAGTAAAGATTTTTTTTTTTACCGAAGTGCCAACCCTTTATTAAAGAATTCATGCCTTTTAAAAATATCTGTTGTTTGGTAGTTCTTAATTTTATTTATTAATTTTTTATTAAAACCAGTTTTACGAAAGCAATTAAAGTGAAAAATAATTTTTTTTATATTTAAAAACTGACAGAAAATCATTTTTCACTTAAATTGCTTTCGTGAAGACTGCAGTTAAAAACTAAAAAAAATTTAATTTAAAAATAAATCTAGCAACCCTGTTAAAAGAACTAATAATGTAAAAGGGCACTGTTTAGTTATTTGGCCAATGACTTCGGGTTATTGTGTGCAAATGGGTGATCGGATAAAAAAAAAAGATTACACACACTTATAGTCAAGGGTCTAAACTTTATTTTAAAACATAAAGCACTCATTTATTACGATTTGAAATATGCACTTTTTTATGAATTTCGGAGTTAGTTCTGCGCAAAAATACTGTGGTCAGCGTAGCCGCGTAGTTGAACTGATGAGGGCTATTTTTTCTATTTTCAAATAGCTCTCAGAGGCCTGTGGAACGGTCCGAGGGGGCAGTTATTGCTTTTTACAAAGTTTTAACTGTGCTATTCTAGTGGGTGCGGTATCAAGAGTCACGCCATCTGCCCGTTTGCACACTAATCCAAAAACAGTGGGTAAATAACTAAACATTACCCATGTAAAATGCTAACACATGTACATACATACATATGTATGTATGTGTTTGGCTAATTTTCATTTTAGAAAATTTTTTCTAAAGATAAATTTCTTATTTCTTGCTGACCCAAAATCGATGTGGCAACACTTTAAGAACCCCCCTTTCCCACTTTGAAAAAATTACTTTTTCCATTGCTTGCAGTTCTTCTTAGAATTAGTTTTAACTTAGATTTATTTTATTTGGTAATTAATCTGGCAACCCTGTTTGAATTATTTGTAAAATCTTCAGCTCCATTCGTATTTTTCTAAAATTCTACTGCCACTTTTTGTGAATAAGCTTCTTATGAATGTGGCAGCCCTGCACTATATATTTGTTTGGTTTTTTATTTTATTGAAAAATTCGTTATTAAAAAATCTTGCACACTTTTATCAATATATTTATATTTTTACACTAGCCAGGATTATCAAATTATTTTATTCGATTTTTTGAGGATGGATGAATAAAAGACATTTATTTCGTTGTTTAATATAATTTTATTTTTATAAAAACTGATATACTAAACTTACGCAAACCTAAGAAAACATAAATTTTTGCAAGTCATAAACGGGTTTAGATATGAAATAGTCCGCTTTTGACTTGTCGCGCTGTCCTTTTGAAGCCATTGAACGTATCTGAACCAAATACTAATGTCATTTAAAAACTTTTTGCTTATAATAAAGGGCATTGTTGTAATAAATAAGATAAACTTAATTAATTCATGAGCTCCAACAGTGCTGCTGTTTGTTTCAAGCAGTGACATCCACAGCCGGATGCACAAATGTTATGTTTCTGTAAAAATATTCAAAAATACGCAATTTAACATTAATGAACAGTTTTAAATATAGGCATCTCCATGCACCTTAAACCACTGCATCATATGGGCCATATGACCACCATGTCCACAAGCCAGACACGCATTGGCTTCGCCTTTCACTGGCAGGTTACAGAGCTGGCATAAAAGAACTGGTCGCTGGCAGCTAGTGCACGAGGGCGTACGCTTTATTTTATTGCAGCCAGGGCACTCGGTAACAAATTCCACACCATGCGGCTGCGTTTGCGAAAACATTGTATGTTTTAAAATCTAACGGGGAGAATTTAAGTATGAATGTAAATCGCGCAAACTATATTTTAAATTTTACCAGCGCACGTTTGGTCAGCAACTGCCAACCGAACAATATGTCCGCATACACCTTCTTGAAGTGATCGAATAGTGGCATTTTGGTACGCCTGATTAGCGAACAGGAATATGAATCCGAGTTGCAATGCTTCGAGTCCACCCAGTCTAGCGAATCCGACCAAGAGTTGCTACGCAACTGCTTCAAATGCACATTGACAGCCAGTGCTGTACTGCATTTCGGATGTGAAGCATGATAATCGATTGGCAAAACGGTATGATAAGGTGACGTGTTGTGCGAGAGTTGCTGCAGTTTGTTATGTTGGAATCCATGGGGACTAGTCGGTGTCATGAATTCACCAAAATCTCCTGACATTGAAGGGCATTTGTGAAAGAGACATGCCAACATTACAGCCGTCTGCAAATCACCCGCACCAGCAAAGTGCATTATTAATGCCTCAAGCAGGAATTTCTTAAATGGATCTTTATAAAAAAGCGTCTCATATTTCGTTTCATTTGGTATATTTGGTGTGGCAATCAGCTCAGCCAGCGTCCAAATCGGCACCAAATCATAACGGCCGTATGTTTCGCATACCTGCCGATTGCGACGACAAGTTGCACGCAAATCTCGCTTGTCCAACGAAAATTCCTTTGCCATTTCATAATTGATATTCAACAATTTGCAGGCTTCATAAATATGTACAATCGGTGTTGCATTAGTTTGTTTTTGCATTGAACGACTTTTCGAGTGTTTGACGCTCATGCGATCTTGCAAATAGAAGGATGCATTTGAATCGCGATGTGTATAGAGTACATTACCGAGCAGCACACCACCACTAATCGCCGAAAATGTGCGTGGTGTTGAATTTTGATGACGCAGTGTTAAGCGTTTCGAATGCGGCGCCTGCGCAAAAGCGACCAACAGGCCGGTAGCATTGAATTTAACGCCTGAAGTGCGCGGATAGGGAATACAGGCATCGTGTAAAGCACCGCTTAAGGCGCCTTCTAGCCGCGGTGATTGTAAACGCAGTTGAGATTTATCTGTAACGCTACCAACCGACTACATGCAAGGAATAGACTAATATTAGCACAAAAAATATATATTAGGCAATATTGCGTACCTTCTTCATGGCGCCCACTAAGGCACGTAGGCATTGTTCCAAACATGTGCGCGATTTTTTAACGCGTTGTAAAGCGTTCGTTTTAAGTGTCTTGAGCAAAATTGTAGATAGTTGTTCGTGAAGTGTAGTGCCATCGCAAAAAGTGAATTCCGGCCCGATATTGGGACTGGGATACTCAGTTGGGAAGATGGTCTATGTGCAAAAATGTAAGCCCTAGTCAAAAGCACAAATGTGGTCTGCTCACTTACCTGCAATACCACCACATGACCGCCCGCTGAGATCTTAAAGACCGCATAACGTTTAATAGCATCCAATATGTCCACCTCTACATGCGGCATATTCCTATTAAGTAGCGAGAACTCATGATGCAGCGAACAAGTTGGCTGATCAGTAAGCGAACGAGCTATATGTGTTTCTTCCTTACGCATTGGCGGGGGAGGCGAACGCGATATAGTGGGTATTGTTAGGCTATCAGATGTTTCTGTGGGCAGCGATGCGGCGCCAGCGCGTGTCAAACTTAAAGTGGGCTGATATAAAGACGACGAGTGTGTTGGCTGAAATTTAGTAGTCGTTTCTGCAAAAGAATCCGGCGTGTCGCATACTTCATCGCCATCGAAATCGGGCTCGCAGAGTTTGAGCATCGTGTCATCGATCTTCCATACACGCAAACTACGATCACGTGACCAAGTAACTACCTCCTGTATGCATTAAAAAAAGTGGCACTTTGTAAAACGTTTACCAAAATAATAGAAAACAATGATATCTGCGCTTTACAGCATTTTTAATATCCGAAGATGACTGGATGTAGACTTACAATCTCGGAAGTGTTTTCTCGATTTGGTCGCCATTCAAAATCAAGTATAACATCAGTGTGTCCCACAAATGAGCAAACCGGATCTGTTTGTTTACTATTGCTCCACAATAGCAAACTATTCTCACCGCGTCCCATTGCAGGCACCACTATGCTAACCAATCCATTGCCAATGGGCTGTAAGAATAATTAACGCATACATACATAGTTGTGAATTTTAAATACAAAATAAAATTTATATACCGTATAACGCGCTCGCCACACGGGTGAGGTCATTGTAATTATTTTTTCTGCGCGCCGCGGATTATTCACATCGAAATATTTTACTGTGCCATCTTGACTCGCGGTAGCCAGACATGTTTCACGCAAATGACTCCAGTTAATGCCATGTACTCTACAATTGAAATATGTATGTTAGTCCTCTTTATATATTTAAAAACGCTTTAAATTCATACCTATTTAAATGTGCGGTTATATAATGTACTGGGCATGAACCTTTGCGCATATCCCAAATACGTAAATCACCATCATGTGCGGCTGCCAATAAATTACCTGATACGCGGTTAAATCCCACTTGTGTTGCTCCGGCTAATGCAGTAATATATAATTGAATTAAATATATAACTTATCTACATTTGTACACCGAAACTTACACATGCATACTGCATTCAATGATAAAGTTGGCTTGCGTGGATCCCGTAAATCCCAAATGTGTGAAAATGTGTCAATTGAACAGCTCACCAGCAGATTACTATTCTTACTATGCCAATCGATATCGGTAACGATACGTGTGTGGCCGCGCAACGAATGGTAGTGCTGCATGTCTGCTGCACCCCATGTTACGACGTCAATGTGTTCACTTGTCTGCAAGAAAGCAATACTAAATGAAAATAATATCTTAAAAATGTTTACGCATAATACTTGCCGCTATAGCACAATACTCCTGCCGATTTGGTAGCGTAGCGAATTCCGCTGCCGACACTTCATATTTTGAATTCCTTTGAAATTCTCGTAGTGTACCATCATCGTGTCCGAGTCGTTGCAGGGCTAAGTGGCGTCGCCCCGCCAACAAAACCCATTGCCCCGTATAGTCGACAGACATTGCCGTTGCCTGCAGCTCACGATGTTCATAACATTTGTTGCTCTGCTGGACCATATGCGTTTTGTCACGCTCTCGACTACGTAGGCTGTTACCAGCAGTTGCTGATTCGGAAGTTGGTGGCATCTTTGAGTACATAAAGTTGATTTAAATTGCAACTTAACAAAAAAGTTTAT
>NW_023460620.1:0-4344 GCF_013731165.1 Rhagoletis pomonella | reverse complement strand
ATAAACTTTTTTGTTAAGTTGCAATTTAAATCAACTTTATGTACTCATAGATGCCACCAACTTCCGAATCAGCAACTGCTGGTAACAGCCTACGTAGTCGAGAGCGTGACAAAATGCATATGGTCCAGCAGAGCAACAAATGTTATGAACATCGTGAGCTGCAGGCAACGGCAATGTCTGTCGACTATACGGGGCAATGGGTTTTGTTGGCGGGGCGACGCCACTTAGCACTGCAACGACTCGGACACGATGATGGTACACTACGAGAATTTCAAAGGAATTCGAAATATGAAGTGTCGGCAGCGGAATTCGCTACGCTACCAAATCGGCAGGAGTATTGTGCTATAGCGGCAAGTATTATGCGTAAACATTTTTTAGATATTATTTTCATTTAGTATTGCTTTCTTGCAGACAAGTGAACACATTGACGTCGTAACATGGGGTGCAGCAGACATGCAGCACTACCATTCGTTGCGCGGCCACACGTATCGTTACCGATATCGATTGGCATAGTAGGAATAGTAATCTGCTGGTGAGCTGTTCAATTGACACATTTGGGATTTACGGGATCCACGCAAGCCAACTTTATCATTGAATGCAGTATGCATGTGTAAGTTTCGGTGTACAAATGTAGATAAGTTATCTATTTATTTCTATTATATATTACTCCATTAGCCGGAGCAACACAAGTGGGATTTAACCGCGTATCAGGTAATTTATTGGCAGCCGCACATGATGGTGATTTACGTATTTGGGATATGCGCAAAGGTTCATGCCCAGTACATTATATAACCGCACATTTAAATAGGTATGAATTTAAAGCGTGTTTAAATATATAAAGGGGACTAACATACATATTTTAATTGTAGAGTACATGGCATTAACTGGAGTCATTTGCGTGAAACATGTCTGGGTACGGCGAGTCAAGATGGCACAGTAAAATATTTCGATATGAATAATCCGCGGCGCGCAGGAAAAATAATTACAATGACCTCACCCGTGTGGCGAGCGCGTTTACGGTATATAAATTTTATTTTGTATTTAAAATTCACAACTATGTATGATGCGTTAATTATTCTTACAGCCCATTAGCAATGGATTGGTTAGCATAGTGGTGCCTGCAATGGGACGCGGTGAGAATAGTTTGCTATTGTGGAGCAATAGTAAACAAACAGATCCGGTTTGCTCATTTGTGGGACACACTGATGTTATACTTGATTTTGAATGGCGACCAAATCGAGCAAACACTTCCGAGATTGTAAGTCTACATCCAGTCATCTTCGGATATTAAAAATGCTGCAAAGCGCAGATATCATTGTTTTCTATTATTTTGGTAAACATTTTACAAAGTGCCACTTTTTTTTAATGCATACACATATCGTAGTTTGCGTGTATGGAAGATCGATGACACGATGCTCAAACTCTGCGAGCCCGATTTCGATGGCGATGAAGTATGCGACACGCCGGATTCTTTTGCAGAAACGACTACTAAATTTCAGCCAGCACACTCGTCGTCTTTATATCAGCCCACTTTAAGTTTGACACGCGCCGCATCGCTGCCCACAGAAACATCTGATAACCTAACCATACCCACTATATCGCGTTCGCCTCCCCCGCCGATGCGTAAGGAAGAAACACATATAGCTCGTTCGCTTACTGATCAGCCAACTTGTTCGCTGCATCATGAGTTCTCGCTACTTAATAGGAATATGCCGCATGTAGAGGTGGACATATTGGATGCTATAAAACGTTATGCGGTCTTTAAGATCTCAGCGGGCGGTCATGTGGTGGTATTGCAGGTAAGTGAGCAGACTACATTTGTGCTTTTGACTAGGGCTTACATTTTTGCACATAGACCATCTTCCCAACTGAGTATCCCAGTCCCAATATCGGGCCGGAATTCACTTTTTGCGATGGCACTACACTTCACGAACAACTATCTACAATTTTGCTCAAGACACTTAAAACGAACGCTTTACAACGCGTTAAAAATCGCGCACATGTTTGGAACAATGCCTACGTGCCTTAGTGGGCGCCATGAAGAAGGTACCCAATATTGCCTAATATATATTTTTTGTGCTAATATTAGCCTATTCCTTGCATGTAGTCGGTTGGTAGCGTTACAGATAAATCTCAACTGCGTTGGACAAGCGAGATTTGCGTGCAACTTGTCGTCGCAATCGGCAGGTATGCGAAACATACGGCCGTTATGATTTGGTGCCGATTAGGACGCTGGCTGAGCTGATAGCCACACCAAATATACCAAATGAAACGAAATATGAGACGCTTTTTTATAAAGGTCCATTTAAGAAATTCCTGCTTGAGGCATTAATAATGCACTTTGCTGGTGCGGGTGATTTCCAGACGGCTGTAATGTTGGCATGTCTCTTTCACAAATGCCCTTCAATGTCGGGAGATTTTGGTGAATTCATGACACCGACTAGTCCCCATGGATTCCAACATAACAAACTGCAGCAACTCTCGCACAACACGTCACCTTATCATACCGTTTTGCCAATCGATTATCATGCTTCACATCCGAAATGCAGTACAGCACTGGCTGTCAATGTGCATTTGAAGCAGTTCCGTAGCAACTCTTGGTCGGATTCGCTAGACTGGGTGGACTCGAAGCATTGCAACTCGGATTCATATTCCTATTCGCTAATCAGGCGTACCAAAATGCCACTATACGATCACTTCAAGAAGGTATATGCGGACATATTGTTCGGTTGGCAGTTGCTGACCAAACGTGCGCTGGTAAAATTTAAAATATAGTTTGCGCGATTTACATTCATACTTAAATTCTCTCCGTTAGATTTTAAAACACACAATGTTTTCACAAACGCAGCCGCATGGTGTGGAATTTGTTACCGAGTGCCCTGGCTGCAATAAAATAAAGCGTACGCCCTCGTGCACTAGCTGCCAACGACCAGTTCTTTTCTGTCAGCTCTGTAACCTGCCAGTGAAAGGCGAAGCCAATGCATGTCTGGCTTGTGGGCATGGTGGTCATATGGCCCATATGATGCAGTGGTTTAAGGTGCATGGAGATGCCTGTATTTAAAACTGTTCAATAATGTTAAATGGTGTATTTTTGTATATTTTTACAGAAACATAACATTTGTGCATCCGGCTGTGGATGTCACTGCTTGAAACAAACAGCAGCACTGTTGGAGCTTACTGGCTAACCCATGAACCAAAAAGACAAGATCACGCGGGCAGTAGACTAGCCCGTTAGAATCGCATTTAGGAAAAAAGTTGAGCGATTTTGACATTAGCCGTTTGTTTACATTTCTTCGTTGTTTACAATTTGGAGGTGGCTTTTTACTGCAATTTTCTTCATTTTCGCTTGTGACAACGTGTGTACACATAAGATAAAGAATAATTTAACACAACGGCATGATTTATAGAAGAATTTGCATAATAAAAATGATTTTTCATGCGTTCAACAATTTCGCGGTTTCTCCGTTCTCTTCGTTGTTTACTTCTTACAACAAAGATGGCGTCGAGATTTCGACAGCTAGAAAATAACTTTTTTCGTTCTTTCCTTACCGCGTGATCTTGTGTCTTTCGTTCATGTGGCTAACCTAATATTCACGCACGCCGCCAATTTACTGTCAAAAATTTCATGCACATACAACTTGTATGGGACCAACCCATGATTCCATAATACAAGGTTCGATAAACTGACAGTTGTCTCTCTCCTCCAAACACCCATCTTTGATCCAAAATAATGTAATAGAGTAGGTTTAAAATTATAAAATTTTCATTTCAACAATCAACCTACCAAAACCGATAACTTCAGCAAAAAAACATTTCAGCATGCTTCATTTAAATCTATTTTGGTATATTTAAAGGAAATTTATGGTACAAACGAAAAATGTCAGCACGCCCTAAAGTAAACAAACTGGAGATTAATAGCAAATTAACGAAAAATAAACTCAACAAACGTTGTGCTTATTAAATTTACGCACTTTTTAGTTATATACTAGCATTAATAATAAAATTTGCAATAAATAACTTAAAAAGGCCATATTTTCTTTTGTTTATTTACAAACATGTGTTTGTGATCAGCTGATTTTCTTGCTTGCAAGTTTTAGCTGGGAAAAATTTTTCCAGCAGAAATTTGCAGCTCTCTTTCACATTTCGCTCTCTGAATTTCCCCTACTTTGCAAGTTTTTTGGGTACGAGAACGCGAAACCAGTAAAAGTTTTCTAAAACTTTAGATAGTTGGGCGTACGAGTACACTCCTCATGATTCATTTCGTTAAACACTAGTTTTGCTTACTACTCATGCCCGCTGTAGCATGACAGCTAAGCAAAACAAAATGTTCACACAATATTAAGT
>NW_023460619.1:19604-34318 GCF_013731165.1 Rhagoletis pomonella | reverse complement strand
GGCGTAATATTCAACTGGAGGTAAAAGAGTTTATATTAAACAATTATCTGTTATTAATAATATTATTTGTTGCTAACAACAATATTTTTTTACAGATACCTTACTTTTTTATCGTTCCGGCTGCTGTATTATCCGATTCTTGTGTGTTGGTTGGTATATCGGAAGCTTTAGTGCAAGATGTTCGAAGAAAAACTTATAGCAGAGATTGAAAAACACAACTGCTTGTGGGACAAACGACAGCTTAGTTACCGCGATCGGGTGAAGAAAGATTTGGCTTGGCGAAATGTAGCTGCTGCTGTGGGACATCCTGGTTAGTATAGAGTTTTTCAAACATATAGCAGTTTTGTAATAGGACGAACCAAATTATAACAAATTTGTGACGAATAATTGTGACGAATACTATATTTTTACTTTACAGAGGAAAACTGCCGAAAGCGATGGAAATCGTTAAGAGACCGATATGGAATAGAATTGAAGGTTGATCAACAACCTAGCGGAAGTGCTGCGTCGTTTAGACGAGCTTGGCCATATTACGAAGCTATGTTGTTTTTGAAAGACACGGTCACGCCCAGACAGTAAGTGTACTTTACATTTGTACAACAAGTATTTATATTTTAAATTGTAATTTATATGTACATATTTTAAGGACAACAACAAACATCGTCTCCCAAACGCCAGAAGTTCTCGGACAAGAACCAGATATACTGGATACTTCCTTTGGATTCCAAATAGGCGAGAGTGGGAACATTATAATAGAAGAGCAAGAAACCACTGCCCCAACGCCGGCTAAGAGACAAAAGAAAAAAAAACGATGAGAACGCCGCCTTTAACGATCTAGTCAACGAAGTAAGTCAGTTTGTGGATAGTCAAAAAAAAACACACAACAATTTCGTGGGTGCGATTGGCGAAGTGTTTGAGAAGGTCCCAGAAGAGAGCCGCCTAGATTTTCAAATGGACGTACTTCAATACGTCTATGCTCAATATAAAAATTATAAAAATTGAATTTACGAAATTTAAAAATTTAAATGACATCCAGTTTGAATTCAATTTTGCGAACTTTATATGTAATCTAATTTAGTATGAAATCTGATTTTGATTTTGCGAATTAAATATGTAATCGAATTTAATATGCAATCTCACAGAAAATGCTTGCTATAATTTCATTGTTTCTAATCAAACACAATTGTACATTTTTTTAAGAAAATATTCAGGATATTATTCCAAACGCGTGGTTTTCGATGCAAGTTTACGAGGCTTACGCGGTTACGAGACATTTAAATAAATAACCTGGATATTTTTTTTTATAAAAAATTGTACAATTGTGTTTGATTAGAAACAATGAAATTGTAGCAAGCATTTTCGGTGAGATTGCATATTAAATTCGATTACATATTAAATTAGATTACATATTAAGTTCGCAAAATTGAAATCAAACTGGATGTCATTTAAATTTTTAAATTTCCTAAATTCAATTTTTATAATTTTTACATTGAGCATGTTTCGTTGTGAATTTACAAATGCACTGAAATATGTAAATGCAAGATCCTATGGACAGGATCCTGAACAGCCCTATTATTTAAAATACTAAAAAGTAGACTGTTTGTAACAACTTTTGTTTTATAAATAGGCAATACTTAAGTACCTTAAAAAGAAACATATTACTTAAAAGACTAAGAAGTATATTGTTTGTAATTCACTTTTGTTTTATAAATACGCCATATTTACAGTGGTCGAAAAAATTATAGTCGCACCATATTTGACAAGTTTTAACATTTTTTTTTAAATTTTAGTAAATTTTTCATAAAAATATAGTTAATTCTTTAACAAAGCCCGTGTAAAAAAATTCCGTTTTATAAAAAAGTCAAAATTAAAAAATAATATGTTAAAACTTGTCAAATATAGTGGGGCTATAATTTGTTTGCCTACTGTATGTACCTTAAAAAGAAACAAAACAATTAAAAGACTGAAAGGTATATTGTTTGTAACCACTATACTGTTTAAAACGGTTTTAACTTAAAAGACTGAATGAAATATATGTTATGTTAACGCCATACTTACCTTGAACAAAAATTAATTTAAAAACCTGAAAGATGTGACGACATTTAAAACATTACCAATAAGTGCCCTCATACTGTGAGTTCAAATTTTTGTTTTCTATCTTAAATAATAAAAACAAAGCATATTCAGGGAGTAGTAATTATTTAAATTTTATTGTTAAAAAGATGTGTCTTCAGAGCATCCCTTAAATCATAATTATTTGAACTGCCTCGGTTCGATGACACCCTACTTATTGAGGGCAATGGAACTACTTCGTTTCGCCATGAGCCAGCGATGGTGGCATCCTCTGCGTAGCGATCAACAAAATCGCTTGCTACATAGTTTGCACACGAAAACTTAATAAAATTATGCAAGACAATACAAGCTTTCACTATTTGTTCTGCATTTTTCGGGGCCATGCATAGCGTCGTTCTCAATATTCTCCATTTGGCAGTGAGTATTCCAAATGCGTTTTCTATAACTCTTCTTGCACGAGAGAGTCTTTTATTGAAATACTCTTGCTCTTCTGGAATACCTCTACCCGGATATGGTCGCATTAAATAACGCCGTAAGGGAAAAGCAGCATCTCCTACTAAATAATGTGGAAATGGCTCGGTTTCTCCTGGCAGAGGCTGATCATGTGGAAGGCCGAGCCTATCATTTTCAATAGCATCTGCCAGTTTTGAAAAGTGGTAGACACCGCCATCGCTTTGACTTCCATATGCTCCGATGTCAACGCAGGTAAAGGTATAATTGGCATCACATACGGCCAAAAGCACGATACTATAATTGCCTTTGTAATTATAGAACATCGACCCTGAATTCGCTGGACAGGTAATATTAATGTGCTTTCCGTCGATGGAACCAACGCAGTTGGGCATATTCCACAGCGACTTGAACTCATTGGAAATACGTCCCCATTCCGTTTCTGACGGGGTCGCCACATACAGGTCAGCTAACAGATCCCATATGGTCATACATGTCTCCAACGTAATCTTCCTGAAAGTCGTCAGGCCGATCCTGTGAACTATTGTGTGGAATTGCCGAGTGCCACCGTGAGCCAAATATCTGCAACAAAAAAATAAAACCAGATACATATATGGAAAATTATACGTATACTATTAAGTAAAACCGATTTTCTCTTACATCAGGGTTATAAATAGTCTGCAGCGGCTCGATATTGGTGTTCTGATTGAATATTTGGTCAGCGAAGCCTCCAGAAATTCGTGCAGCACATTAAATAACGAAAAGGGCATTCTTAATGTCTTGTTAAACTGCTCCTCATCTGCAGCCAAGTTTCTTAATGAACTTTCAAACAATCCATATTTGTGTCGCTCTAAGTACAATTTCCGAACCCAAAATCGGCGCTTCTGTTTTAATCGCAGTTTTAATTTACGCATTTTCGCTAAAATTAGGAAAATTCTCAAAACTTGTTCAGCATTTCGAGTCAACATTTTGTACTGCCAAATGAAACTTTATGAAAACCAACGAATCTGGTGGCCGGAACGATAAAAAGCAAGGTATCTGAAAAAAAAATAATGTTGTTAGCAACAAATAATTGTTTAATATAAACTCTTTTACCTCCAATTGAATATTACGTCTTATAAACACGGGTGGTGAGTGGCGCAGCCAAATGCAGCTTCACCAAAACCGGAACGATAAAAAAGCAAGGTATCTGTAAAAAATAATGTTCTTAGTAACAAATAATTGTTTAATAACATATATTTTAACTAAAATTCACAATTATACTTGCTGGCACAACAAAGAATGGCGGGTATATTTGCGCGCATTGAAAATCAGCTGACTACTATGACAGCGTTCAAAGCTACCATTAGGCCATAAAAGCCTTCAAAGTAAAGCAAAGCAAACTAAAGTAAGCAAAGCAAGCGTGCATTGGGCCAATACCTTTTGTTACGCTCTTTCGTTTAGTCGTCGCTGAGCAAGCAACATCGTGTTTGGCTGTTGCGCTTTGTTTCTTGAATGCAAAAATGCCTTGCGAGAAATATTACATGCTTGAAAATGCTTTTGGTGACATGCAATGCCTTTTGTGTTACAGGTCATTTAAAAAATAAAGAATATGCTATTCAAAGACATTTTGATTCTTTTCATAAGGAAATATTTTGATGAAGAAGAAATACAACGACTTTTTATTGAAAAAAAGTTAATTTTTTTCCAAGGAATTATAGGGTGGTTGTTAAAGGCAATATGTATGCGATTAAAAGACATTTTTAATCATTTCATAATGATATGGAAAATTTTGATGAACATGAATTTCAATTTTTTTATTTAAATTTTCAATATTTGGCGTTGATGAACCCAAACTATAAACTCGAGAAAACCAGTTTTAAAGTTTTGAATTTACATATACTCCCGAGGGAAAAATTAATACATATTCAGCTTTGTCATGAGTTTCATTTTCTCCAAGCCGGTTCACTTTTGTTTCCGTGAATTTACTATGCGCGGATGAACATTTTTCGGGTGAATTTTTTTTTCGGGCGAAAGTCAGGATAAGGTTGATTTTGTTCTAGTGAGCTACGAGTAATCCATAAAATTTTTACACATCATAAGAAAGAGCTAATGTACATTCTTGCATACTTAACCCGATTTTTGCTTTATTGGGATTATGATACTTTTATAGTAAATGAGCTATGCACATATATGTACATATGTATGTGTTAAATATACGTATTTATGTGTTTTTATTGAAGACCGATAAGTTAAAAATTTTTTCACTTCTCGTAATTTCCTACTGGGTTGCTCATGCGAAGGAGTTCTCTTGTGCTTACCAACACAAACACAGTTTAACCCTAGAACACACACCCAGAAAATACCACGTAAACACACACCCGGGATACGTTTGTACCCGGGACCTTATTTTGCGGTTTTTTTAATGCTTATTCAACCGATTTCTGATTTCTATGATTTTTTTTTTTGAAATGTATATTTTAATATATAACAAGTATTTTGTCTTTTGTTTCATTCGAATATTCGTACTGGTTCCAGCGATATGGGCAAATAAAGTCAGGACATGCAACAGTGGATTTTTGTTTTTGTTGTTGTCCTGATAAATGCAAAACAAAATAATATAATTTATAATAATATACTTGTAGAGTAACAACGAATACACATTTTGGTTTTTATTTCATTGAAATATTCTACCTGGTTCAAAAGATATGTGCAAAAAGGTCGCGCAAGGTATGGGTACGTAGGTAGCAAATACACTGGTATAACTGGTTTTTGTATTTTATATGCAGCTGCAAGGGTTGTTTTCACACGAGGTGTTGTTATAAATGCTGCCTGTTGATATTTTCATTATTGTTTTGGTGCTCAAAAGTGTAAGAAGTGAAAATATAAGTGAAAATAAATATAACCGAAACTATAAATAACTGGATACGAAATGACTTCAAGAAGAAACGAATATTTATCAAGTGCAGCATATAGAAGGTAAAAAATGTAAAATAAGCAACAATGTAAACATATACTAATTTTTTTATTATGCAGGCTAACTGAGGAACAGCGAGAATCATATATACAATCTTTATTTGATGAAATTTGTGACGATGACGCTCCCTATGACTTTGACTCAGAAGATGAAGAAGAAATTCAAATCAATGACATTGAAATTGCTGATGACGATGCTGAAGTTTCGCAAAGTGCCGCAGAAGTAATACCTGATTATGCGGACTATGAGGATGATGAAGAAGAAGAAGTAGAAGAAAATAATGAATTACCTGCTAGTGCCGAAAAATTTGTTGCACGTGATGGTACTGAGTGGATGAAAGAACCAAATGTAAGTCGTCAGGTACTCAGACAAAATATTATAAGAGAACGTTCTGGACCAGCTAGATGCACTGAAATGTTGTCAATAGAGCAAACATTCAAATGTTTCATGAACGTTGAAATGGCTGATATAATTATGCGCCACACAAATAAGTTAGCAAAAGAAACTTATAATGCTTACAACAATGCGCATCCAAACACAACTCCTAAGTCATGGACGCCTGTGTCAATAACAGAGCTGTATGCATTTTTTGGCATACTTATTATGACTGGTGCGAACCATAGCAATGGAGAACATGTTCGAGATTTATGGAGCGTCAAAAACTATCCTTTATATCGCGCCACAATGGGAGTCAACCGTTTCTGTTCGATATTGCGGTTCCTAAGATTTGACGATAAAAACACTCGTGCAACACGCTTACTAACTGATAAAGCAGCACCGATCAGTGAGTTGTGGACGATGATGAACAATAATCTTGCTGCACATTACAAGCCCAGCTCATGCTTGACGATTGATGAACAATTATTTCCTTACCGTGGACGCACACGGTTTACGCAGTACATACCGTCAAAACCTGCTAAATATGGTATCAAGGTTTGGTGGATTTGCGATGCCACAAATGCATATCCACTGCATGGACAAATATATACTGGCCAAGCAGAAACTGGTAGGGAAACGAACCAAGGCGAACGAGTGGTGAAGGATTTGTCTGCCAAATACCAAGGAAGTGGCCGAAACATTACAATGGACAATTTGTTTACGACCTTGCCAGTTGCAGAACTGCTTCTCACCTGGAAACTCACGATCGTTGGAACTTTGCGCAAAAACAAATCATATATTCCTCAAGAAATGAAGCAGAACAAAAACAGGACAATTGGTTCAACGACATTTGGCTTCAAAAATAATGTGACAATGTGCTCTTATGTTCCCAAAAAAAATAAAGCAGTAATTTTACTTTCGACCATGCATAATGATGCTGAAATAGCTGACAGTGGGAAACCTGAAATAATTGAATATTATAATCGTACCAAAGGTGGTGTTGATCGAATGGACCAAATGTTTGCGGAATATCCAACACAAAGACAAACAAAACGATGGCCACTAGCGATGTTCTTCAACATGTTGGACATTACAGCTCTTGCAGCCTACATTGTCTACGATTTGAATAACCCTATGTTGCCTTGGAGAACAAACAACAAGCGTAAGCAGATCCTGCGCAGCTTGGCTGAAGCATTGTGTATGCCCATTATTGAAGCCAGAGCCATAAATCGTCAAGTGACGCGAAATTTTTCGACTAAAATTGCTATTGAAGCATATTTCAACCGACCGGTGGAATCAATGGTGTCAACAGCAGCATCAACATCTGCCGCAGCGCGCACGCCAAAACCTGTGTCCGGATCTTGCTATTTATGTTACGCACAAGAGGAAAAACGCCGTAGAAGAACCAGAAAGCTGTGCGACAAATGTAAGAAGCCAATGTGTCTTGAACATTCGGTCACATCAACAAATTGCTCTATTTGCCATGATTTTCCTTAGATATAAGATGCATTTTTATAATTTTTATAATAAAAGTCAATAATATAATGTGTGAAATGAATATTTTTAATTTTTCAAATAAAAATTAATATAAAAAATGTTTTTTTTTTATTATTATGAGGATTTTTACTATTGGGGTACAAACGTATCCCGGGTGTGTGTTTACGTATATAATGTGTTTGGAAGGCTGTAGCTCCTGAACCAATGGTCCGATCTGGTTCAAATTTTGAATTTGAACTCTATAAATAGCGGTATGGAGGTATAGCGTTAGCAAAAGTTACAAAACTTCAAAGTTGAAAGTGGATACATTTGTACCCGGGTGTGTGTTCTAGGGTTAACTTTTGCCGACCACCAGCGTTGCCATTTTAGCCGTTTTCCGGCTAGATTTAGCCGGTTTTGATAACAACTAGCCGGAGAAAATTCGATCTAGCCGGCAGCCGATTTGTTAGCCGGTTTGTAAAAAAAAAGTTAGCCGTTTTTAGCCGATTTTACTATTTGCCTAATTTTCAGGTGCAAAAAGTAAACAAGTTGTTCGAAAGCAATAATGCAGACCCAATGAAGATTTTTAATGAACTCAATGTTTTACTTTCGCATCTATGCTCCCTAGTGGTTATTAGCGCGGACACATTTGATCCTATATGCTCCCCGTTGGTACCATACCTTGCTCCATTTCCTCAGTTTTGAAGAGTATTTAAAAACAAAAGTAAGCACAAACGCTTTTGACCACGAAGCCGAGAAAATAATTCGAGAAAATGGTCGCTATTTTATTATCACTTTAATAAAGGAATTACGCCAACGCCTCCCTACAAATATTGCCACACTAAAAAAAATTTACTTTTTTCGGTTGGAAATGCATTAAGAGTAATTAAACCAAAAGTATTTGTTCAACTACAGCAACAAAAACACAAATATAATGCCGACGAAATAATATCCATAGAGATGCAATGGCAACGGTTAACGTTACATACCTGGAGTAATTTAGACTCAACTGTAAAATTTTGGGCCGAAGTTTATCAATTTCGAAATGCCTAGGAGAAAACCCTTTTGCTGACCTTTGCAACCTAGTTTTTAGTTTTCTTGTTTTGCCTATAAGTAATGCAGAAGTAGAGCGAATATTTAGTTCAATGAATATAATAAAAACTAAGCAAAGAAATCCAATGTGCGTTAAAACGTTAAACGCTATTTTATATATAAGATACGGTTTAAAACGTGAAGAAAAATGCTGCCATAATTTTACTGTAGATGACGATCTCTTAAAATTAATGAATTCAGGTGATATATACAATAGTGATTCATTTGATGATGAGGAATATACACTCGATATAAATTAATGGTGTTAACTAGTCTTTCGTTTCTTGCGATTTATTTAAATAAAGCATGTGGATTTTCACTAAAACATTTTAGCCGTTTTTTGCCAGAGTCTATGTGAAATTTCACTAAAACATTTTAGCCGTTTTTTTTTTTGCCAATCTAGCCGGTCGGCCCAAAAAGTTCTGGCAACACTGCCGACCACTGTTTTAGTCCGAAGTTCAAAGGAACAGACTAATTGCTTAAGCATTTCAAACCAGTGTTGCCACAAAAAAAATTGCTAAGTTCCTCAAAAACAAATGAAAAATCCTCAAAATCTGATCAAATTATTTTTTTATTTTATTTTTATGCCTTGCTTTGTATATAATATTGCTGCAACTATATCAGTGCTCAATCTGGTTCTCAAGTCAGTCCTACATATTTTTAAACTACTAAATATACGCTCTTCTAAAACATTAGAAAAGGGCTATATTAGTAATGCAGATATAATATTTTTATTTTTTTTTGGAAACTTATATGAACCTGAAACTTTTTTCCTATAATTTTCTGGATCTAAAATGAAGAATCAATATGAATATTCTTATGATCAAATACTGCGTGTTCTTTCCATACGATATCCAGATTTTGCAAGTTCAAAATAAGTTGAAAATATAACGATTGATTTTCTGGCCGCCATGTTGACGAAAACTCTTTTACATTGTAAACCGGAAAAAAACTAAAATTCTTTACTTGAACGAGTCTTAATTGCATGGTGTATGGCGAAATCCGAAAAGTAGGTTTGAAGAATGTTAGACAAGCCGCTTGTGTGGTGTATTTCGCTTCTTGTTAAACTTCGAAATGCTTTTTGTTCACTCGTGCGCACCGGAAATTCCTCACGTTTGGAGGAATTACTCACAAAGTAACAACACTGTTTCAAACCCTGTGCCACATATATCGTTGAAGCTGCAGCGCGAAGCGAAAAGATGGTCAACTCCCATCTTTTTGCGCGCTTTGACAATCAGCCGGTTTGATATTTATTTTGTTTCGTCCAAATTCGAGTTTTCACGTAGAAACATAAAACTTAATTACATTGCTGATTTTTTTAAAGCAAAGTATATAAAATCCACAGCAATTTTGACGAGTAAAAAAAGCATTACAAAATTGTTTTCTTGGCGTTCATTGTGGCATACCTTTTGCGCCTGGCGCTTTGCTGGCAAAGTTATAAATGTCACGCAAAGCCACAAAGAAGAAAATCGTCAAAATGTATGCTGTAAAAGGGTAGTCTCCTGTATCACTGATTGTTCACATACCAGTTTTTGCGATATATCTCCTTTATGTAGGAAGCTAAACCCATTAAATTGTGTTACCAGTTTACATACCGATCACACAGCAGTGAAAATCACTTAGATTGGTGCTATATAAGGTAGATATATCTTCCATACCTCTGATTGTTTAGATATGATTTTTTATATATATAACTCCTCTATCTATATATGCTGTGAATGTATAAATTTTTTCAAATGCAGTAATCTGGTAAAGCAAAATTTTCAGATGTTCATGAAAGGTATGAAGCCTTCGGCATAGCCGAAGACAGCGCTACTCTTACTTCTTTTCTTTTGCTGTTGATTCTAAAGGCCAATATGCAGCTCTCAAGAAAACGGTTAAGAAAACAATTTTCATTATTTCGTGTGTGTCCAAGGAATTTTGTCATCCTCAAGAAATAAAGGAACGAGCATATATCTCTGTTGCAAATATGGGTTTCCTTGTGCTTTTTTTCACAAAAACCTTTAGAAAACCGTACTAGAATGCGTAGCACATTTCTTAAGAACTCCGTACTGCCTTAAGGAAATTCGACACAAGAAAATTTCTTAGCCATTTCTTGAGTTGCATACTGGCCTTTTCTTGAGAGCTGCATACTGGCCTTAAAGAACTACATTTCAAGATTTGGTTAATAAGCAAACTTTGTGCCAAAACCTTTGACTTATTAATATATGTGTATATTTAAAAGCTTCAAGTGAAAATATTAAAGTGTTCAGGATGATTTTGGTCTAGATAGTATGAAAGGGGTTTGCATTTAATGACCTATTAAATGATATAGCAATTTTTTCCATATTTTAAAATTTCAAGGTCATCGAGGAGTGCACCCTGATTTGGTCACAGTAGAAAATTTAAAATTGGTATACTTAGATATTAAACAAGTAAGAAAGTCTAAGTTCGGGCGGAGCCGAACATTAAATACCCGGCGCAAGTATTAAATATATGTTTTCCACCTTTCCGAAAGCTGCCGCTACATGATAAGCCGGGGTGTATAAATTTTAAGTAAATTAGCGTCCTTAAATTTCGAAATATTGAAATTTCAAGCATTTCTGAAATTTACCGGTTATATGAAAAGCGGCCGTAATTTTAGTCCGGTTTCAACAATTTTCAACGGTTTGCTTTTGTGTGGCAAGCACAATAACCGTACCGAGTTTGATACAAATTGGTAGAACGGTTACCGAGACACATATATGTATGTGATCATAAGTGGGCGGTGCCACGCCCATTTTCCAAAATTTTATCACAAACATATTTCTTTATTAGGAATTGTTGCACCCATCAATTTTGAAAAAATTAGCTTTAATATTTACTGATTTATCGAGGATTTCGTATTTTTTCTAAATTACCGTTATATGGGATGTGGGCGTGGTTATTGTCCGATTTTAAACATTTTCGGCCATTTGGTATGCTGTACCAGGACCAAAAACTGTGCCAAGTTTGGAAGAAATTGGTGCAGCGGTTACCAAGATATACACATGTAACCATAAGTGGGCGTGGCTACGCCCATTTTCCAAAAATCTATAATATTCTTATTTTTCGTCTAAAACTCATTGCAAATATCAATTTTGAGTGAATTATCTTTAATAGTTACTAAAATATCGCAGTTTTCGTATTTCTGAAAATTACCGTTATATGGGAGGTAGGCGTGGTTATTTTCCGATTTCGCCCATTTTCAATACCATCCGTCCTACGCCCAAAAGAAGTCCACGTACCAAGTTTCGTTAAGATATCTCAATTTTTACTCGAGTTATCGTGTGCACAGACGGACGGACGGACGGACAGACAGGCACCGCTTAATCGATTTCTCTTTTCATTCTGATCATTTATGTATACATTTGTCTATATCTATCTCGTTTCGTTTTGCCTGTTACAAACAACCGTTATGTGAACAAAGTTATAATACCCTTGTGCACAAGTGCGCTCGGGTATAAAAATATCAAACGGAAAAACTGGGGGTACCCCGCTTTCTACGATGACATTTTTTGCATACAAAATTGGACCTCTCTAGTGTATATAAAAAATTCAAACTTAAATATTGCCTTAGGAAGCCTATAGTAACATTTAGTAAGAATTTGGTTATAGAACCTTTTAACCATTTTACTCCTACCAGAACGCCCTGAAAAAATGTAAGATATAAGATTAAGTGTTCCACAAGCTCAATATGACTGTACTAAATAACTAGATTATTTTAGGGTAACAGGAAAACAAAATGCATGTTAACTAGTCTTCACGATAAGGGTATACAAGTGCAAGAGACGCTGTGAAAACATTTTTAAAGCTCAGCACCTTCTTTAAGTACTGTAGGTAGGATACCCTCAGGAGCGGGAGATTTGAAGCTGTCAAAAGCATATCTTCACTCGCCACAGTTCTGGCACTGTGATTCCCCCTCTCCTTCGAGGGAGGAGAATATCCACCCATTAGTCGATTTTCAAGGAAAATTTGTTCTCCGTTGCTACCAGTTTATTTCCTTTGCTAACAGTTTGTTTACAAGCATCCTCTTTGCGAATGTTGTGCTTTATTTACTATGTAGTGCGAAGTACATATGTACTTCTACTGCGATTGCAAATTCAGTTTTGTATTTATTTCGAACAGCTCCCAAACCAGGAGTTTGTAGTTTTTTATATTTCTATACAAAAAATTTTCATTCGGATTGATAGCCTCAAAAGCGCACCGAAGCTAACAACTGGAAAATAAACAACTATATTTGCACTAGTTTTTGAAGCAACTTGGTATGCATAGTATGTTTGTGTTCATTTATTCACCAAATAATGTGGGCAGCAAACTCGAAAGCTAAATATGGAATAGTACTATTTTGTTGCCAAGTCAATTCAGTATTCACTGAAACTACTGAAATCACATTCAGTTCTTCAAAAGCATTCATTAAATATATAGTGTATAAAAAGCAAATATAAACCCATAACTGTGTGCTTAGTGGAGAGATATGGTTTTATACATACATATTATGTACATATGTATACTATGTATACATTTTTATGACGGTATGGGATTCCGCATCTAATTAAGTTCACTGGCAGTTTCTTTTTATAATTGCTGATTTAAAAAATAAACCCCGATACTTTACAGGTGGGAGAGAAGTGCTTTCTTTATTAATTGCTCTTTTCACTTTAATTAAGCATACAAATTTAATGAATTGGGTTACCGACATAGGCATACTTAAACAAAAGCAAATGAAAATTGTATAATCATGCAACAAGTGAAAAAATTGCACTATTCGAGTATGGCATTCATACATACGTTTGTACTATGTAGTTATATACACAATTGTACACTTTGAAATTTACTCACGAAACTATGGGTCAAATATAGTAAAACTGCGTTTTTAGTTTTTCACTCTGACGTCATTTATATATTCATATAAAAGTATGTAGGTATTTAAAAAAATATAAGTGCAATGTAGAATAACAATACGGTGAGAGAAAATTCTGTGGAATTGAAAAAAATATAGTGTTTGGATTACAAGAACGAATAGGTTTTGAAAATTTCTTTTTAATAAATTCTATCTTTTTAAGTTAATAAAGTTTGCAGGACGAAATTCGATGAAGAGGTCGTGCGTATATTAGAACTCAAATAATAATTAAAAAAAATATTTAGCAAATTTTCAAGGATATTTATGGTTAAAAATCGTAAAGGATATTTTCCATACCCATTCGTCCTTATGCACCAAAAAATTTATTCTGTTATAATTCTACAGAATTTTTTCAAAGTTCTTTTAAAAAAATCCTGACGTCAAAGATAAAAACTAAATACGCAGTTTCACTATAATTTACCCATAGTTTCGCTAATATATAAATTTTTTTTGTGTGTAAAATCTACTGTTGCACGGTGTTATGAGTAAAATGGGAGTATGTTATGTAAACTTTCTTGGTCTAATAGATAATTATTTGCATTCACTATTTACGCGCCGGCGTCTTGGAATTGTTAAGGCGCTCGCACGTAAAGAAAATAAGTGAAAAAACAACAGTATTTAATGGTTAACAATAATAACAAATGTTTGCTTTATTTGTAGAGAAAAAATGTTTAATAAAACAGAGTGAATTTAAATATAGATTTTGCTAATAGCTTGATGAGATTACCTTGCTGACGTGGTGTGGTGGCTGGCAGTCGCTCTGCTGGTCTTCTAGAAAGTGACGGAGTGCCAACAAACGAAAAAGGGTTTGAGCCCGCCGGAGAGTAACCTTCGTTGAGTTTCCCCTCAATTCAGTTACCGTACGGCGGGGCATATTGTTAACGGCTGGAATGTTAGCCGTATCTTATATATGTGTGTGTGCACTCAGATACAAAATTATTTAACGCACATTAGGGTGGTGCAGCATATTTAGGTATGGGCATAAACATTCACGTATATTCTATAGGTATACAATGTTAAACCCATCCCCATGGGAGGGTCTTTAATACCATATGGCCACTTTTTATTTCCATTTGGGAAACTTAAAAGTATGTATATAGATATTAGAGGCTTTGCGGCGGCGACGTGGTCAACTTCAAAAATATTCGGCGGCGGCAGCGACGCCGACGCGTCTGGAAACGCCGGCGCTACTGTTCATAAGGTAGATTTCAAAGAGCCATGAGGCTACTAATCTTATCATTTCAGCTCGTCAGCGTTAGGCATTCGCCATGCCAATTATTCTATTACTAGCTTATACCCGCGGGTTTCACCCTGCGTTTTTATACAACTATGAAAAATAATTTAATGATGTTATATTTTATTTCTCTGTCCATTTTCTTATAGCTCGTT
>NW_023460619.1:0-14604 GCF_013731165.1 Rhagoletis pomonella | reverse complement strand
AACGAGCTATAAGAAAATGGACAGAGAAATAAAATATAACATCATTAGATTATTTTTCGTAGTTGTATAAAAACGCGGGGTGAAACCCGCGGGTATAAGCTAGTAATAGAATAATTGGCATGGCGAATGCCTAACGCTGACGAGCTGAAATGATAAGATTAGTAGCCTCATGGCTCTTTGAAATCTACCTTATGAGCAGTAGCGCCGGCGTTTCCAGACACGCCGGCGTCGCCGCCGCCGCCGAATATTTTTAAAGTTGACCACGCCGCCGCCGCCAAGCCTGTCGGCGTAAACCTCTAATATGTATGTAATATGAAAATTCCAATTTGTATGGGAGGGGCCTTGAGTTATCGGAATCACTTTCAGTCTAAGACCATCCTTGCGAATTCCGTAGTAAGTGCACCAAATTTCGTTCTGATCGGGAAACCGGTTAAGGAAGTAGCCTATTTTTCAATCCAGGTCATAAACCATCTGTGAGCAAAATTTCATTTTCAAACAGCTGGCAATTCCTAAAAAAGTAGCCTATTTTCCAATCTAGGTCATAAGCTATCTGTGTGCAAACTTTCATGCAAATCAATTCAGTCATTTCCGCGTATTAATTTAATTAAACTTTTCTAATAGGTGGCAACTCCTAAAATAGTAGCCTATTTTCCAACGTAAGTCATATGCTGTCTATGTGCCAAATTTCGTGCGAATCTGTTCAATCGTTTCCGCGTATTAATTTAACTAAACTTTTTTAACAGGTGGCGACTCTTCCAAAAAATTAGCCTATTTTCCAGGTCATAGGCTATCTGCTTGCAAAATTTTATGCAAATCCGTTCAGACGATTCCGCGTATTAATTTAATTAAACTTTTTAACAGGTGGCAACTCCTAAAAAAAGTATCTCATTTTCCAACCTAGCTCATAAGCTATCTGTGTGAAAACTTCCATGCAAATCATTTCACTCATTTCCGCGCATTAATTTAATTAAACATTTCTAACAGATGGCAACTCTTAAAAAAAAGTAGCCTATTTTCCAACCTATGTCATAAGCTATCCGTGTGCAAAATTTCATGCAAATCCGTTCAGTCGTTTCCGTGTATTAATTTAATTAAACATTTTTAACAGGTGGCAACTCTTAAAAAAAAGTAGCTTATTTTCCAAGCTAGGTCATAAGCTATCTGTGTGCAAATTTTCATGCAAATCTGTTCAGTCGTTTCCGCGTATTAATTTAATTAAACTTTTTAACAGGTGGCAACTCTTACAAAAATAGCCTATTAACCAATCTGGCCCATAGGCTATCTGCGTACAAAATTTCATGCAAATCCGTTCTGTCGTTTCCGCGTGATGATTTCCCAAACATCCAAACATACAAACTTTCACATTTATAATATTATATTATATTATTACTAGCAGACCCGGCGAACTTCGTCCCGCCCAAAATTAGATTTTTAATTTAAACATTTTGGTACAACAGTTTCTCCAACAATCCACATTTACGATTTGTACTGCACATTCATCGGCTAAGACTATCGTTTGGTGGTCGTTTGCCGCCTTAAATAACCGAACGAAAGTGTTATGTCCATGAGAAGTTCCCTGGTGGCCACAATGAGCCGGATCTATAGTGAATGTGCCCTAGAAACTTTATCTTATAGTTAGTGCCAATTTCAATATCAATGCGTATCCTTGATCAACAGAAATAAAATATACATACATAAACTGAGATGAAATACCTTAAAAGCCAGTTTCGCGAAAGTAATTTAAGTGAAAAATTATGTTTTTCTGTCAGGTTCTATATTGAATTCAATTAAAAAAATAAATTTTCATTAAATTGCTTTCATGAAACTGGCTTTTAAGGTATTTCGACAGGTGGTGATTTGAGATTTACCACTGCACAACTCAACCCTGGCTTCTTCGAATGAGGCTCTAACGCATAATAATATTGGCAAATAACATTCATTGGGTCAATCGTAACACACGAGAGTTCGATATACTCAATAGTGCAACGGGTCGATTTAGTCTGACATTTACGGCACCTTTTCTCACTTTTTAGATTTTTAGTAATAACTCGACCTCAGCACCACCTCTCTTTTGCAATTTTTGCCTTTACCGTTTCTAATACATGTTTTGAATATTCACCAAATCGGATTATAAAAAAAATTTTAGTACTAACTCAACTCCAGAGCCAACTGGCGGATTACTTTTCCACGCCCCCTTTTTAAAGAGCCGATTTTTCTCAATGAGCATGTGATTAATTTCATATATCTCCACACGAAGTGTTCCAGTACTGTACCACGAGCACTTCCAGAGATATGCAGTATGAAATTCGGCTTGTATGGTAGGTGCCACGACCCCTTTTCCAATAGCTCCATATTTTCTACATGACTATGCGATTAATTTCATATATCACCACACCAAGTTCCAGTACTCTACCAAGAACAATTATAGAGATATGCAATAAGAAAAATTTGACTTGTATGGGTGGTGCCGTGCCCATATAAAGTTCCAGTACTCTACTATGAACATTTCCAGAGGTACTTATTATGAAAAATTCGGTTTGTATGGGAGGTGCCACGCCCCCTTTTCAAATAGTCCGAATTCTTCTCCATGAGTATGCGATTGATTTCATATATCTCCATACCATGTTCGAGTACTCTACCATGAACACTTTCAGAGATATGCAGTATGAAAAATTCGGTTTGTATGGAAGGTGCCACGCCCCCTATTCTAATTACTACAATTTTTCTCCATGAGTATGGGATTGGTTTGATATATCTGCATACCAAGTTAGAGTTCTCTACCATGAACACTTCCAGAGATATGCGGTATGAAAAATTCGGTTTGTATGGGAGGTGCCACGCCCCCTTTTCCAATAACCACAATTTTTCTCCATGAGTATGCGATTGGTTTGATATATCTCCATACCAAGTTAGAGTACTCTACCATGAACACTTCCAGAGATATGCAGTATGAAATATTCGGTTTGTATGGGAGGTGCCACGCCCCCTGCACCTAGCGGTATGAAATATACTTTACATCCGATTCTCATACCTACCAAATATACACACAAAATTTCAAAAAGATCGGTCCAGCCGTTTCGGAGGAGTTCGACCACTAACACCGTGACACGAGATTTTTATATATTAGATAGTAAGATGTAAGATTATAATTCTATTTATTTCATTATTGAATTAGTTTTAAATTTAAATATTGTTACTTCCTACTTGAATTCAAATGTTGAGTGTAGAGATGGGCACGTGAGTAATTTTGGCTCACGTTCACGCACGCTCACGTTGATGGTTTTTTAAATCACGCACACTCACGTCCTGCTATATTTTTTTCAATCACGTGCACGCACGCTCACGACGCCTATTTTTTCAATCACGCACGCTCACGCACGGTTTCTCACGGACATTTAAACGCCTAGCAAGGGCTGAAGGCACTATTATTATTTTAACAAATTTCAGATATACATGCTTGTGTATCTATTACCAGTATAAAAAAGAATTGGTATCAATATTTATTCAACGTATGCAATATTAAAATGACATTAGCTCATATTTTTGTTTAAAAATAAAATTTTGTAGAGGTTTTCACCAAGCAGTCGTGTACGTCTTTCTTCCAGAATTCTGCCTGACACAGAAAAAACTCTTTCACTAGTTGCTGAGCTAGCTGGTATGTTTAAAATTTGCCTTGAAAGACTTCTAAGAAGGGGCAAACCTTTAGCTTTCTCCCAAAATTTTAAAACATCGTCACAACTTTTGTTTTCCGATTTTTTCAAATAAATCTGCATTTCCGTATTAATTTCTTCAAAAACTGTTTCTGCAGATTCGTTTGTCGCATCTTGGAATTCGTCAAAAGTTGCACGGGTTTTTGCCCTTTTCGAGGTAGAAGGAATATCATCATCCAGAATTTGGGAATCGTGCAGAGGGCGAGCGCTCTTTTCTTCAAGTGCAGTCTACCTAAGTAACACTATGTTCCCATTAGCGTAATTTAGAGGTCAATCTTAATTTACGCATAAATTAAGTACAAACTAAGTAATTTCGCCTTGTAAGGTCTCTCAGTAAATTAAGTTGAAAGTACGTAGTTTATCTTAAACCAAGAACCAAATCACGAACAAATCAGTGTCGGCTCTAAATTTATCGATAATAATCGAAAAAAGTATTGTCCCATAACTGATATGTCATTGTATTTGGACGTTTTTGTTTTTAATAATCGCGCGTGGTAGTTTGTAAAATATTTCCAGAAGCTGTTTCTTTTGATCACTCATCTAAAATCTAAAAAATTACCACAAACAACTCAGAATATAAAAATATACGCAATTACTCACATTCGCGATCTCTTTTGGTTAAATAAACAATAACACAGGGTTGCTACAAAGCTGTCAAGAAAAATAAAGAATCGCGTGTATGAACGCACTTAATTTAGTGAGGTATTTTAAACGAAACTAAGTATTTTATGTTGGTAATGTGAACATAGTTTTAGAGTAGAATAGATGTGAAAATAGTAGCACTTTTCAGCTGTTCATCGGCGCCCTGATTCGATTTTGTTGCCAGCACAGCCCCCTGCAGGATTTACTCTGTTAAGCGTTAGGAAAATGAATTCAAAGCAATTGCTTTGAAAAAGTCACCCGGTACTATCCCTGTTACAACCAGCGTTGCCAGGTTGAGCTTTTTAACGTCATTTGGACGTTTTTTGTATCCCGTTGACGTTTGGACGTTTTTGTGTAAAAAATGACGTTTTTTAACTTTCCAGTAATTTTTCTTTTTGACGATAAGGGTCTTGTAAGTAGAACTGATTTTGAATTACTTTCTTAAAAAATCTTTACAAGCCTTGTGTTTTGCAGCAGCTGCTTTGGACACAGATGACTTAAATATGATGCAAACCAAGCGTACGCGCACTTTTTTCGGATCTTGGACTAAGGATCCCTTGTTCAAAGGCTGGTTGTGTAAACACTTGAGGTTACGAGGCTTATTGTAATGTTTGCAATAGGCACATTAAAAGCCAAATCGGGAAAAGCTGATCTATTGCAACACGCACGCTCGCAAAAGCATAAAAGAAGCTGTAGCGGCAGAAAAAACAAGGCGACTTTTTTAAGACTTCATTGAAAATGTAACGAAGGCAAAAAAGGCTGAAATATTGCTATGCTCCTTCTTAGCAGAACGTAATTTAGCATTTTCGACAACCGACCCCCTAACCAAATGTCTACAAGAAAAAAAAAAAAATTATTAAAAATCAACGCGACTATGTAGCCCATTCAAACTTGCACTTTATTGCCCTGAAATTTAATGCGCTATCAAACTGCATACTCAAAAAAATTAAAAAAACCAAAATCAACTGAAATACTACAGATGTTTTATAATTTTTGCACAAAGTTTGAAATGTTGATTTATATTTTATTTGTTATATAATGAGCTTGGCTTTTATGGAAAAATAATAAACATTAAATAAACAAAAGAGAAACAGCCAAAATCGATCGAAATGTTGATGACTTAATAAGCTGGTCACAAGTATATGTATAAAATGATTTTTATATTAACGATCTCAAACCAGTTTACAATAAGGGTACTCATTTAAAAGCGCAAAACTCTCGCAAACTGGGAAAACTGTACAATTTAAAACCCTCGCAAATGAAATGTCAAAATTTGTATTGAAAGCTATTTGCACAAAAAGGGCAAGTTTGCGCGGAAATTTTGTAGCGCAAATTTGCGCAGTGTGATGTGCAACCCTCAATAAACTATTTTGTTTACTTTCATTTTGAATTGTGCCCAACGCCTTTTTCGTAAGACTTAAATATTTTCTTAAATTCGAGTTTCAATTGTTCAACTTTTTAAATTAACATTGTCAAATGATTAAATGTCTGAAATTGCACAGAATATAAAATTATCCTCATGAAACACACTGCGCAAAATTGCCTAATTGCCCAAATATGAAACTTGCGCGAATCGATGAGTACCCTTAATGAATTTTAAATGTGCTCTGTCGAAATGACATTTTAATATACCTTACGTACATATCTATGTACCTTTGTATACAATAAAAGTTTAATAAGACGAATTTTTTGTACATTCATTTGAAAATGACGTTTTTTTAGACCAAGACGGACGTTTTCTCATGCTGTAGACCTGGCAACACTGGTTACAACACATACTTGAGTGACACTGACATGCAATTTCTTTAAAGTTTGCGCCTAACTGTAGGCAAACCGAAAAACTGCAGATGCGCAAATGAATATTACAGAATGCCTCCAATTTCAAAGGAAAAAGAATAAATGCTGCCACTCTTGTGAAAGTTAAACAGTATGTTTACGAATTTATTTTAGATTAAAATACAAATAAGTACATACATACATATGTGAAAATGACGTGATTGACGAAAATCTAACTCACGCACACTCACGCACGCGAAAATTTCAGGCACGCACGATCACGGATATTACGTGATTTTTCACTGAAAGCCGCTCACGCTCACGCGTGAAAAAGCGTGACACGACGTGTCACGTAGAAAAGCACGACTTTTGCCCATCTCTAGTTTAGTGTCTGGCGCAGATTGATGGGCGAACAGAAAAAGGTCTGAGGTATATACATACATAATCCACCAAAATATGAAGCGCCAAATTTTTCTAAGGAGAACCGAATGTAATGAAAAATAATACTAATGTTTACCATAACCCTGTGTAGAAAACATTCCGATGCGTGGGAGCAAAACCTTCCTGGAGTTTGACCACCACTAAGGAATGCTAACGTAATTTTCACACAGCCACCTAGTACTTGTATACGTATGTGGGACCCCAGAATAAAATAACTTACTAAATATTAGCAAAAAATGTGTTTGTTTAAAATATTAAAAAAAATACATAGAAAAATCAACTTGTCTTTATTTTATCTCCAATAATTGAGGAGTTAGATGCAAAGAGGCCGCTTCTATTAAAACTGCTTTCTGAGATATTGGCGTTAAATTTTTGATGTGTTATAACTTTCTTGTTGTTGTAGTAGGTGTAAAAAAAAGTAGTATTGTTGTAGTATTGAAAAGAATTGTCTACTGCGGAAAAAAATCGTTAGGTTACCAGTATTCGACCCTAATTTAACTGTAATAAACGCTTTCGTCGAAAAATATGTTACCTATGTTTTTTCTGAGTTACGCTATTTTTGGAAAAATAAAGGAGATCATATTCTTATCTAGTGGCCCAAATTATGCAAAAAAAAAACTAATTTAAAAATGTAATTTTCATTTCGTAAAATTGTGTTTTTATACAAGTATTTAGTTCCTCCAAACGATGTATTCAATGTACATACAACATGAAAATTTTGTACAAAATTCCTTAGGCGCCGAACGCCGCCGCCACCGCCGCCGCCGCCAGCGTATACCTCTAATACTTATCTCTGGAAGTATTAGTGGGGGAGAACTGGAACTTGGTATAGAGATATGTATGTGAAATCAATGTTGGCATTAACCGATTGATTTTTTAATCAATTAGTTAATTCGATTAAATTCAATCTGATTACAGTTAATCATGATTAATTTTAATCTGACTAAACAGTTAATTAAAAAAATTAATTTTTAATCATTAACTCTTAATTTGGTCAAGTACGTTTAGTGATTAATTAATTTATGCTGGAATTTTCCTGTGCACACAAAGCAAGTTGATCCGGTATGGCTTTCCTCATCAATTTGAGCAATTTGGTGTGCATTTTCATTAAGATCTATACCAACAAACGTTTTACAAACTAGGTTTGTAAAAGTTCCCAGTTTATGTATAACTAATAACAATAATTAAAATTTTTTTATATTATGTGCTTTTTATAAGCGTAAAACACAAAATAATAACTATAACTGGTGTTTGGTTTCAAATAACACAAACGGCAATAACGCAAAATTTGCTTTATTTCACTTTTAAATGGGAAATAATACCAAAATCTGAGTTTTGCTTTATTTCCAACAAAGGTTGGAAATAAAACAAATTTTGCCTTATTCCCATTGCTTATTTATACTATTTGTGAAAAAAAAAGTTTACTGACAGAAGGAAAAAGAACTTTGTTTATTCCAAAAATACAATTAAACCAAGGCACATTGAACAGGTAATATCAGTTTATCAGCTGATTTGATTTTTTTCAAATTATTTGTTCTCGAAAATGTCAAATATTTTACATTTCTTCTCACAAAAATTCTAAATTGTTAAAATCTATTTGCATGTGAAACATTTTCCATACAGAACCAGCGATTAAATAGCAGCTTTTGGAAAGCTCGCCCAACTCAGCAGCACAACCGCTAATTCATACGAAGAAAGTAATATTCACAAAATATTTTTACTTATGAAAAGTCTAACAAAATATAGGAAAAGCATCGTCTTTAAAAACTGATCCGCATATTGGACTTAGCGCTTTTGTATGAATTTTTTCTGCATGCTTTTTAATATGTATGTTAAAAACATTGCTGGAAAACCTTAAAATGTTTGCATGGAACCATGTCGCAATAAACAGATGAAGTAATAAAACGGCTTTCTCGCTTTATTTTCTGACATTCGGCTGCCTTATAGTCACATTTTATAGGCAAATTTTCAAATAAAGCAGTGGCACCTGGTAAATTCCACTATGGGTGGGATGCAGCATGCAATAACACCATACACAATAATTCCCATTCCTTGGACATTAAAAAGCAGTTTCAGAAGTGAACTAGTGTTATTTTATCATTTTTCCTTTTTCTAAACGGTTATAATGCCACCAGTACATAATTGCGAAAGGAGGGGAGGGGCGGGGGACGCGAGCGCGAACGCGGACCGCCGCGACGCCGGGCACTTTCAAAATTGTATACTCACAAATCCGCCCATTTAACTTGTTCATGTACTACTTTTTGTCAAATGTAACAGGGTGACTACCTACCTATGTGCACTATTTTGCTTTATTACTCAAATTCTTAAGTATAAAAGTTGGTCTTATTGCTCAACGAGAAATGAAATAAAGCAAATTTGTGTTATTTCACATTCAATTGGGATATAACACAAATTTACGTTATTGCCGTTTGTGTTATTTCACCCCCCCCATCTTCAAATGTTTGGGGTACAGTACTCAAGCTGGTATGGAAATACATATGTATGTATGTATGTGAAACTAATACCATACTCTTGGAGAAAAATGAGAGTTATTGGAAAAGGTGGAGTGAAAACTCCCATGCAAATTGATTTTTCTATGCTCCATATCTCTGGAGGTTTTTATTGCAGAAGACTGGAACTTGGCACCGAGATGTGTATACAAAATTAATTCCATACTCATGGAGAATTGTACCTCCCGTACAAATTTACTTCTTATACTGCATATCTCCAGAGGTGTTCATGGTAGAGTACTGGGGTATTGGGGTATGTAAAATCAATTTTAAATTCATGGAAGAAGATTAGGGTTATAAGAAAAAGGGGCGTGGCACTTAATACACAAATTGACTTTTTCTTGCCACATATCCCTGGATGCGTTTGTGGAAGAATACTGGAACTAGGTATGGAGCTGTGTATAAAAAATGTATCAATTGCTCATGGAAAAAAATGTGAGTTATTAAAAAGGGAGGCATGGCGCCTCCCATACATACTAAAAATTTCTTAATACATATCTCTGGAAGGATAGAAAATCTCTGGAAGTATTTTAAATTTGTTATGGAGATTTATTTTATAAGTGCCTTACTGACAGAAAAAAATTCATTTAATGGAAAAGTGAGAGCCGGATTCGGCCCTATAATCTAAAGCTCTCATGATGCATACATACCTCTTGAGGCATTTACTACAGTAATGAGAAGTGGTATTTTATCAAGGCCAGGTTACTAAATTTGAGTTGGAAATATTAGAACCCGCCGTGGCACCTCCAAGAAGGTTACACGTTCACGCGTCGTATCCCTGGAACCATTTTAAAGTAAACTTAGAGGGATTGATATCTTTCTTATGCCTAGCGCGCAGACGAGATTTTATAAATTCATAGTTTTAAACGGTCTAAATACCTTAACTCGCTCAAAAAATAACGAGCTATAAGAAAATGGACAGAGAAATAAAATATAACATCATTAGATTATTTTTCATAGTTGTATAAAAACGCGGGGTGAAACCCGCGGGTATAAGCTAGTAACAGAATAATTGGCATGGCGAATGCCTAACGCTGACGAGCTGAAATGATAAGATTAGTAGCCTCATGGCTCTTTGAAATCTTTGAAATCGCCGCCGCCGCCGCAAATCCTGTCGGCGGAAACCTCTAATATGTATGTAATATGAAAATTCCAATTTGTATGGGAGGGGCCTTGAGTTATCGGAATCACTTTCAGTCTAAGACCATCCTTGCGAATTCCGTAGTAAGTGCACCAAATTTCGTTCTGATCGGGAAACCGGTTAAGGAAGTAGCCTATTTTTCAATCCAGGTCATAAACAATCTGTGAGCAAAATTTCATTTTCTAACAGCTGGCAATTCCTAAGAAAGTAGCCTATTTTCCAATCTAGGTCATAAGCTATCTGTGTGCAAACTTTCATGCAAATCAGTTCAGTCATTTCCGCGTATTAATTTAATTCAACTTTTCTAATAGGTGGCAACTCCTAAAATATTAGCCTATTTTCCAACGTAAGTCATAGGCTATCTATGTGCCAAATTTCGTGCAAATCTGTTCAGTCGGTTCCGCGTATTAATTTAATTAAACTTTTTTAACAGGTGGCGACTCTTCCAAAAAATTAGCCTATTTTCCACTGTAGGTCATAAGCTATCTGCTTGCAAAATTTTATGCAAATCCGTTCAGACGATTTCGCGTATTAATTTAATTAAACTTTTTTTAACAGGTGGCAACTCTTAAAAAAAGTATATCATTTTACAACCTAGCTCATAAGCTATCTGTGTGCAAACTTTCATGCAAATCAGTTCACTCATTTCCGCGCATTAATTTAATTAAACATTTCTAACAGATGGCAACTCTTAAAAAAAAATCATAAGCTATCTATGTGCCAAATTTCATGCAAATCCGTTCCGTGTATTAATTTAATTAAACATTTTTAACAGGTGGCAACTCTTAAGAAAAGTAGCTTATTTTCCAAGCTAGGTCATAAGCTATCTGTGTGCAAATTTTCATGCAAATCTGTTCAGTCGTTTCCGCGTATTAATTGAATTAAACTTTTTTAACAGGTGGCAACTCTTCCAAAAATAGCCTATTAACCAATCTGGCCCATAGGCTATCTGCGTACAAAATTTCGTGCAAATTCGTTCAGTCGTCGTTCCACGTGATGATTTCCCAAACATCCAAACATACAAACTTTCACATTTATAATATTAGTAAGATGTATTATTTAAAAATGCTGTCCTTATAATTTCATTATAAGTGCACGTTTTTGGTGTGACCTCATTACTTGAGAACGGCTTCACCGAATTCAACCAAATTTATGTGGCATATTCGATCTATCATGCAGATAGTTTATGCGAAGTTTTCTCGAATTCGGAAAAGGGGGCGTGGCACTACCCATACTAACTAAAATATAAAAATGAGTGAACGTTTTTGGTGTGATCATATAACTTGAGAACGGCTTCACCGAATTCAACCAAATTTATGCGGCATATTCGGGCTATCATGCAGATGCTTTACGTGAAGTTTGCTTGAATTTGGAAAAGGGGGCGTGGCGCCTCTATTTTATATATAAAAATTAGTGAGTTAGCTTATAACTTGAGAACGGCTTCACCGAATTCAACGAAATTTATATAGCTTATTCGGGCCATCATGCAGATATTTTATGTGGAGTTTGCCCAAATTTGGAAAAGGGGGCGTGGCATATGTATCTTAGTACACGTTTTTGGTGTGAGCTTAAACTTGAGAACGGCTTCACCGAATTCAACCAAATTTGTACGGCATATTCAGGCTATCATGCAGATGGTTTATGTGAAGTTTGCCCGAATTCGTAAAAGCGGGTGTGGCACCTCCCATACTAACTAAAATTTGTATGTTGTATATCTCTTGAAATATTTGTGGTAGAGTACTGGAAGTTGGTATAGAGGTATATCAAATAATTCCATACTCATGGAGAAAAATGGGCGGTATTGGAAAAGAGGGCGTGGCACCTCCCATCTTATATATAAAAAATAAGTACAAGATTTCAACCAAATTTATACAGCATAGTCGGGCTATTATGCAGATGGTTTGAGTTAAGTTTCCCCGAATTCGGAAAAGGGGGCGTGGCACCACCCATCCTAACAAAAATTTTCATTTGAAATTTGAAATATTTGTAGTAGATTACTGGAAATTGGTATAGAGACATATGAAATAATTCCATACTCATGGAGAAAAATGTGCGGTATTGGGAAAGGGGGGCGTGGCACCTCCCATCTTAAATAAAAAAATAAGTGCACGAATTCTACCAAATTTAAACGGTATATTCGGACTATCATGCAGATGGGTTATGTGAAGTGGGCCCGAAGTCGGTCCAGCGGTTCATGATATATGACAGTTTATGTCTGTCACATAAATCACGTATATGGTACAACAGCACATACATGAAAAATCGAAAACATAGTGAAAAATTGTTTCTATAATGTGCTGTGTTTATTTTTTCTTCTGATAAATTAAGTCAAGTATAAACATGGCTGCAAGTTTTTTAACAGGGATTTTGTAGAGCCAATGGAATGAAAGTCACCACAACACAACATATCTGTCATTTCATCGTATTATCGAAAAGGTGGTGTACATTGATATTCGGTCTTTCTATTTTGGACTTTGGAGAATCAACACGTGTGTTTAATATAGTTCTTAATTCATATTTCATTTTATTTTTTTTCGTCAATTTCAATATTTTTGCACAAATTTGTTGCAGCGTTTCGTACGAAAAGTTTGAGTACACTGGAAATTTTCCATGCAGGTATTTCTCCTCATTGATTTATAGTGAACAAAACCATTGTGGAAAATTGTGGCTGTGTTGTGTTCTTTGGCTTCGAATGCAGTTTTTTCAAGTGCTCTTTTACTGTCGATTGTGAATTTCATTTGATTATTTTAAAAAAAGTGCGTTTACCATACGATTTATCGAATTCGTTCCTATGCATTGAGCTTTTCGTTCGCTATTGAATAAAATGCCACGATCCAGTCGTTCAAATATAGGCCGACGTACGCGTCTTGCGAACATGATGTTAACGCAAAGAAGATCGCAAAATGTTGAGGAGCACTTCCAACAAAAGGAAGTACGGCGTGCAGGATTTTTCATTAATTTTTCAATATTTTTCAATATTTGGTGTAGAGAAGCACACCGGGGTATCGCTAGTTTCATTATAATTAATGATATATTTTGTTTTTTTTTTAACAAAAAATCAGAATGAAGTGCTTTAAATAGTAGAAGTTATTTTGGGGGAATACCATTGAAAATAGGGGAATTTTTTCAGGAATTTTAGGGAATTAGCCTTACTAGAAAGCAGAGAAAACCAAAACAACATTTAGTTATAGGCTTTAACAACAACAGTGAACTCAGCGTTGTTTCTACCATCTTTCTTCGTTTTCTCTGGCTGTTGCTGATGTCTTGACACATGTTTCTAAACATGCTGAGATTGATCCCAAATGCTGATGTGCTACATGTTGGTGAAAAAAAGACGCAAAGCTTGAGGATCTGAAGAAAGAAAATTTCAAACGAGGCGTATCTGACCGCTGTTTTAATAAGGTTGTGAATGTTAATATCTGGCCGATGAACGTGAAGATCCTTCCGTTCCGTTTTTTTTCTAAAGGAAGGTGCTGCCCAACAGGAACCGTAAGCGCCTCTGCTATTGTCGACACTGACTCTAAGCCTCTAAATATTTATTTTCAAAATGTATCTGGACTCAGAACCAAGTCGAAATCACTTTTTCATTTGAGCGCTCAACTTAATTACAACATTTTCGTACTAATTGAATTGTGGTTAAATGCTGAATTCTGCGAAAATGAATTTTTCGACTCGAATCTTTTCACTGTTTACCGAAAGGATCGTGAATGCAACGAAAACTGTTTTTTCTAGAGGTGGTGGTGTGCTAATCGCAGAGAAGATCGTAAGCAAGAAAGATTAAGACGTAACGTCTCTCCATTAATAAAAAATATCAATAATGTTACACATCGCACCAGTGCGATCTCTTACGCCTCTGCAGCCAAGAGCATTTTGAAAACTGCCTCAACAGATAGAGTCAATATTCGGGCAAAATCGCCCTCACCTAATGGAATGACGACCTCAAAAAATTTTGCAAACCACTTCATCTCTCTTAATAGCGAATGCTTGCGCCTGTTTGGTAGCGGTTTTACAAAGTGCATGCAAAAAATCAGTGAATTCTCCATAAACTATAACCAGCTACTTGATGACGAGGAAAAAGCTTCTGCTCTCTTTGAGCTATTTATTGATCTAAGAACAAACGTCAATAATAATGAATAAACACAAATTAAAATGCATATTTGTAAATGTCAACTCTTTAATATCGAAACATAAGAGGCACCACTTAAGCATATTTTTACAACAACACAAAGCCGACATTGTGCTAGCAGCAGAGCTTCGACTCAGTCAAAAGCACAACATCTCGTTTCGAAATTACAATTATGTTCCACAACTGAAAAACACTCAAAACAACAATAACAAAAAAAAGCCAGGCAACTGGAATATTTATAAGAGAAAATTACCAGTA
>NW_023460618.1:0-34336 GCF_013731165.1 Rhagoletis pomonella | reverse complement strand
TGAATTTAAGCCATTCATAACAAAAATTGTATAAAGAAAGTCCCCGCGACATCCTTCTTTGGAAAAAACAGTGACCCAAATATTAAATGGGACGCGAAATTTTAGCAAGTGTTGGCCATTTTTATTTAGTTTATTTAATGTTTCTTATTTTTTATGAAAATATAGCTGATTACTCAACTTTAAGTAGCTTGCCGTTGATTTTTGTAATTTTTTTATAACGGTGTTACGAATTCTTACCATACAAAGTATGTTCTAAAATTTTTATATGTAGGAAAATGCGGAACGCCGTCAAAAAAAAATTGTCAATAATCAACGGTACGTGCCAGCTACCTTAAATTTGCACTTTACTATACTAAAATTTTAAATTAAAAAAAACAATGCAAAAGTTTCATATTTTTTGCATAAAAAATGAAATTTGGATTTAAGTGGTGTTTGAAAGTAATCAGCTATCCTAATCATTGAAATCGGCCCAGTATTTTAGACTTTTCGAATTAGAGAAAATTCTTTCAATTTTATATACATAACACAGTCCGACATAAACATTTTATTATTATTATTATTATTTCATTTATTACGGCCAAAAAAAGCCTAATTCATTGTATAGTACATCCAGTGTTTACAAAATTCATAATTGTTTCTTAAAACTATTTCATTAAAAGAAATGAGTAAATTCATTGTTTAATTAATATTACATATTTAAATTTTTACAATATAAAAATAGTTTTTTTTAAACTTAACCACGTTTTCACAGTCTTTTATCTCTGCTGGTAGTTCATTATACATTTTATAACCTACGTATTCTAAAGACTTTTTTGCGACATCGGTTCTTACTTTGGGCAGTCTTAGATTTCTGCTACTCCTAGTTCCATAGTTATGGATCTCATGATTGTACTGCATCCTATCACTCAGATAATTTGGTAACATTCCCTGTGTTATGTAATGTATAAATTTCAATGTGTAATAACAGATTAATTGTTTAATACTAAGCCAATTTAACATAGGAAGCATAATACTTTTTGATGTTCTATAAGAGCATTTTAGTATCAAACGCATTGCTTTGTTTTGCTGTATTTGGAGTTTATTAATTAACGTATCATTTGTTAACAGTAGTATTGTTGGGCAGTAAATAAAATGCGGTTCTATAATTGATCTATATACTAATATTTTGTGATGTTGGCTAATATCCTTACATGTTCGACACATAAATCCTATTTTCTGTGCAATTTTCTTCTCTAAATGATTCATATGTTCTACGAAACTTAGTTTCTCATCAATTATTACACCTAGGTACTTCATTTGATCTACTCTTTCAATTGCATTGGTTTTTATCTTCAGACTAGAATGGCTTAAAGTATTATGGTTTACAACGTTGTGGTTCTTGTGGAATATCATATACTTAGTTTTATCAATATTAAGTTTTAGCTTTCTGATGCACAGCCATTTATATAAATTATTTAAGTCTTCTTGTATTTTCAAAACAGCACAATCTACATTTTTGTCGCTAATGCTAACTAAAGCATCATCCGCGAAAAGACTTATTTTACAATGTCTCAAACAAGTTTTTATATCATTGATATAAATTATAAACAATATCGGAGCAAGTACTGAGCCTAGCGGCAGCCCAATGTTAACATCAACAACCGATGAAACTGCGTCTCCAATTACCGTCCTCTGCTTTCTGTTACTCAGGTAACTACGAAACCATTCCAAAGCTTTCCCTTAATCCCCATTTTATCCATTATCTTTAGCAATTCATTTCGATCGATTGTTTCAAACGCCCTCTTTAAGTCTAAGAAGCAAGATACTACTACCTTTTTATCAGCAACAGCCTCTTTCCACTCTGCAATTACCATGTTCAATGCTGTTTCGCAGGAGTGGCTTTTCCTGAAGCCTGATTGTTCTGGTATGATTATATTATGATTGTCTAGGTAGGTTACTAGTTGCTTTTTCACCACTGTTTCCATAATTTTTTCGTCAATGGGTAGGGTATTAATTGGGCGCAGCTCGTCAGGTTTCATTGTATTTTTCACTTTTGCCACTGGTATTATTGTGGATATCTTCCAGCAGCTCGGGACAATGCCACTATCAAACGATTCGTTTATAATGTCCTTATATACGTGAGCAATGTACATCATAGAGTCCTTGATAACACCCTCTGACAATAGGTTTTTACCGCCATATTTGTTTTTAAATGATTTTGTGATGTTCATTATATCTTCTAACTCAATACTCGTGAGCTCAAATGTTGCTATCGAGTTGGTTGTTTCACTTTCATCAACAGGTTCAATTGTTTCAATACTATCATTGATTTGGATTATGCTCTGAACAAAATAACAATTTAAGACATTAGCTATATCGTTGCTATTTTCTAGACATTCACCGTTAAATACTATTTTTTTAATATGCTCTTTATTGTCTGCAAGTTCCACCGCATCTTTCAAACATTTCCACATGGATTTCATATTCCCTTTATTAATAATCACTTGATCTTCCATGTATTTCTTCTTTTTAAGTATTATAGTTTTTTTATATAATTTTCTAACGGCATTATAATCATCCCAATGACCTGAGCTAATCGCATTTTTATATAATTCAAATTTTCTATTATGTAGTACTGTTAGTTCACGATCGTACCACTTATTTCGCAATTGTATATTGATCCTCTTCTCGTATGTCAATGTTTGCATGGCTTCAGACAAGATATCATTCAAAGCCTGAACCCTATTTTCTATTACTATATTAGATATAGAACTTATATCACATATCCGCAGCAGATTTATCAGGTTCTCCGCGCTGTAGTTCTCCCAACAGACGGCATTAGCATATTTTCCCATTCTGCAATATTTTGTAGTGGGTATTTGAAAGCAGATTGTCTCATGATCAGATATTTTATATTCGCTAGCAAATTCAATTTTGATTTGGTCATTATTGGCAAATAGTAGGTCGATTTTTGTAGCTGAGTGCTCCGTTACTCTCGTGTTAAAATCAATTCTTTGTATCATGGCCATTTGTGCAAACACACTTGTAAGTTGGTTAGAGTACGTGGATGGTATATTCATGTTTATATTAATTAATAATTAGATTATTATCCGAATCTTTAAGGTGCTCCGTGGCGATCTCATTTAAATATTTAACAAAATCTGCATCGCTGCTACTAGGTGAGTGATAGATTACTCCAAATTGCCACTTAAGTGCGCATTTTTTAATTTTTATAATAATACACCACATATTCATGTCGAAAGACTTATTGCACACAATGTTAAATTCTACTTGTTCATGTATATAAAATAACACACCACCCGTGTGCCTACTGTGTGAATCACAACGGATTAATTTATATGTAGAGATATTTAACTCGGAGTCCATTATATTATCTGTTGTACAAGTTTCGGAGCACACTACTAAGGCTGGTTTTTTAACTTCGATAAGACGTCCGAGTTCCACTTTATTTGATACAATACTATTAATATTAAGATATATGCACTGCAGGATACAGCCTTTCTTATTGCGTGTAGTATACGCTTTAGTTTTCCGTGACATAGTCACACTATATTTGGTTTGTTGCTAGTATCCCATATGTTTTTTTCTTACATTCAGCTTCTGCTGATATACAGGGCACAATCTGTCCATAGTATCGTGGTTTACATCTAGTCCCATATTCAGATCTTTGTTTGCTCTAATGCAGTTGATACATTTATTAATTGCTGTCACATTGCATTCTTTGGAAATATGTGCACCATGACATTTAGTGCACACTTCCGTTGCTCCACAGTCTTTAGCTTTATGATTGAAGCCTTTACACTTAAAACAACGCAAAACCTGCACTGCATCGTATACTTTGCATCGTTCCCATCCTACATTAAGCCTTTCCTCAGCTAATATCTTCGCAAACACTTTGGCATCCAATTCTAGAACTGCATTTTAGTAAGTATTTCCATTTTTATTTACTTGGTATAACTGTGTAATTTTTATGTCGGTTTGGCTCAAGCAATTATTTTGGCTTTTAATTCTTTGAGCAAGCTCCTCAATCTCATATTTGTAACTTATTCCGGTTATCAGAAAAGATGGGTTAATTTTTTTAGGGATCCTCACCTCATAATTATTTCCAATATTATTTTCAATTGCATTTCTTATTTTTCCTCCCTCTGCATTATTTGCACTTTCTACGATTACCACTCCATCTTGTCCACCCACTATGTTCATAATTTGTAACTCTTTGGGATCAACTTTTGAGTTAAGATCCTTTTTAGTTTTTTCAACTTCCTGTTTGGTACTTGGCTTAATTATTAGAGGAAGAACATTTCTTAGCTCTGGCAACTCTTCTTTTTTTGATTTGGCACTTTTTGCTGCGTTGGCATATGAAACTCTGGCCTCCACATTTGTATTTTTCTTTATTTCTGCACACATTTTCTCATTTACTTTAGTTATTGCTTCAACCATTTTCTTGTTATCTTCTTTGTTGTTTTCAATCTCCTTACGTACCTGCTCGCTATTTTGCTTTATAAAATCAGCTATATCTTGGAGTTTATTTACTTCTTTAACACTTTTCTCACATGTTTCTTGAGCTTTTTTCATTGCCTTGATTCTTTCAGCAAATGCTGTTTCTACCGCCTTCAGTACTAGCTTAATTTCGTCTTCATTTTTCTTCAGAGAATTATCGAACTCGTTTCTATATTCAGCTAGCTTTTGGCCATTTTGCTTCACAACCATTTGCATGTCTTTAAGTATGTCATCAATGTTATTTATGTACTGCAAACAATCATCGCACATAAACCTAAGCATTGGAACCTCACTCAATTTATCTATGCTGTATTGGTCCACGCCAGCGCATTTGTTTGTTAGATGGAAATATTTCCCACACACACCTTGACAACGGATTTTCGCCACTTCTGTCCGAATGGTGCCTCTGCACCTGTCACATCTTGCTTCCATCCTTCCTCACCAATTATATCGATTACTTCCTTGTACCCGTGCTTATCTTCAATTAATACACTCGTTTTTAAGCAAGATACTTTCGGAAAAACAATTTATTTAATAAATTAACAAAATTTTCGCAAGAGCATACAAAATTTACGTCTTTTCCTTTCAGGGTTGCCAACACATTTTTCCATTTGTCCAATATAAAGCTAGCAGTTTCTAATAGATTTTAGGTCGCCAAATTTGTAAAAATGGAAACTTATATCTACATATATTTAAATTTTAATAAAAATAGCGAAATCGGCTAAAAACGGCTAACTTGTTTTTGCAATACGGCTAATAAATCGGCTGCCGGCTGAATCGAATTTTCTCCGGCTGTTTGCTATCGCAACCGGCTAAATCTAGCCGGAAAACGACTAAAATGCCAACACTGATAATTAACTTTATTTTAATCTTTCTTCCTTTATCTTCATCTTTACTCATCCTCATATTTTTCTTAATACTTATTTTTATCATCTTTATGTTTATCATTTTCTACATCTACATATTCACCTTCATCTTTGCCCTTATATGAGTAAAATTTTTAAATTTACCTTGATCCTAATTTTTGGATTTATCTTTACGCATCTTTGTTTTTGTTTTTATTTTTACCTTTGCCTTTATCCTTTTCTTTATCAATAAAATAAAATAGCTTATTTTCGGTGTATCATATTAAGAATGTGCATGCTCTTCTTTTGCATAAATGTTCGCACATGTATGTGTACGTATGTATATGTCGTGTAAAGAAATGCCTAACGCTTTGCTTCCACTTATTACGCCCACTTATATTTTTCAGTCGTACCCCACAAATTAAGACACTTAAAAATAAAAGTCCCTGCCAAAGTGTTTTTGCCCAAGGGAAATTTTAGCAGATGATAAATAACCCACAACGGAAAACACAAAAAGATCGCACAGAGTGATTTGCCTTGGTGAGAAACACTCTTTGCTTGAGAGATGAGTGTTTGTGTCAGTGGTGTTTACCACCATACGAGACACTTGGTGACGGTTATTTTCGATCTCTGGAAAAAAGTCATCTGACTTCCAACTAAGTAAAAGATAACTGTAAAATGCAAAACTGAGAGTGAGTGTAAAACTGTAACATTTGCCTTAATTTACATTTTTGTCTGCTGGTTTTTTATTGTTGTTGTATTGACTTCAAATCGTTATGAAAGAGGGAGTAGGGGTGAACCAACAAGAATATTCAACAAAAGGATGAAAGTCGTTGGAAAGATAGCGGTGGATGAAAAAACACACCATGTTACAGTTTTGCTAGTCACTGTATATCGCACGCTTGCCTTTTGGTTCCCCTTTTACAATTTGCCACTGCACACTCCATTTTGCCTTGTAATGTTTCAATAATTGTGTAAAACTACGCAGTTTTTGGGTTAGTGGGCAGAGGGCGAGAGGGCGTGGGTCTTGACATCTAACCCACTACAAAGAGCACAGTTCACACCTTGTAAAAAGTCACACCTGATCCCTCGAAACCTTCCACATACCCCTGGGGAACCATTGGAAAATGGTCTAAAATTAGCATTCTGACACCGGAAATGCAAACTCGATAAACAGTATTTTTGTGCAGAACACCTTACTATTGTCAAAGGTATTCAACATTTATTGTGCATATAACTCCGGCTACGCCATCCACAGTATATTTGCATAGAACTCACTCCGAAATTCACAAAAATTTGCAAAGTGCATTTTTCAAACCGAATTTATTAATAAACACAAATTACAAAATTAGATTCTACAAAAAAGTGTAGACCCTTGACTACAAGTGCATGTAAAATTTTTTGGATCGGGGCACCCAACCGGACACAATAGCCCGAAATCCTTGGGCAAATAACTAAACCGTACCCAGTTAAATCGTTATTTGGTTTTTCTCAATCAATAATTGCACCAAGATGACGTTACACACACAGTTCACAATTCACAAAGAGCGGATTAGCGGTACCGCGATGGGCGCAATCTCTAAGGTGACCAGAATTTTTTAACATCCAAGGACAAATTCTCCACATTGAAAACACAAAAAAATCTTTTATGTTTATTTTAACACATTAATAATGAATAAATTAACAATTCAAAGTTTCTCTTAACACAAGTCAAAGTTTATAGTACACTGCGTTGCATAATTATAAGACCGCCACATATTAACAAGTTTTGAAGATTTATTTTTAACCGACTTAACAAAGAAAGAATATATTTTTTTTTATGTTACCGCATACATTCGCCCACCTCCACCGATTTCGACAATTCTTTTTCTATGGGAAAGGTAGTGTCTCACAGGTGGCCCCATACTAATTTTTTTTAGATCCGATCATTGGATCATGAAAAAGTTAACGGTACTCCTAAATTTGTATATGAGAATGTAAGTCGGTTGTGTTTTTGCTTAAAAATTATTTTTTAAGTTACTCTGAGGAGCAAAACCGGAACAGTAATACATAATGTGAATTTTCTTGCGATATATTCGCAATATATGAAGACTTTTTTGTAATCTAGTTTCGGAATTCACATTTCCAATGTTTATTTCATCAGAAGGCCATAAAAACAATAATTAATACAAGCAGATAAAGAAGAAAATTGCAAAAAAATTTAGCAACTAGATTGTTCCAGTTTTGCACCCGACAGAAAATTTTACCATTTGCTTGACCTTTAATAAATTGGCCATAACCAATTTGAATATTTTAGCTTTTATGGTCATCTTGGGATACTTTAGCACAGGTTTTAGAAGAAATCTGTTGAGAACGCGCACCGGTTTTCCTCAACGCCATGCCCAAGGTCATGCGATTGGGCCAATTTTCGCAATTGAACAGTGGCATTTCCAAACAATTCCATACGTTTTCTGTTGAATCAATTCTGCGCTTTACGCAGGTCACTCCATGATTATAAAAACTTTGGATTTATACCTATTTGGCCCCAGTTTCGGAGGATATTTCTGATCATTGTTCTGTTAAAATTGATAAAAGCCTGCGAAAAATATCCTCAGAAATTGCCAAATTCTTTGAAAATGCTCATTTGTTGTCACTTTTCGATTTACCATTGATTTTACCACAGTTCTTACTCCCTAAGGCGTACCACGGCCCTACATCATTAAATGTACACATACAAACCTAATAGTTTAAATATTTTGAGACGTTAGGCGTATTCCTGATGCAGGTGCACAGCACTTGAACCAATATTCCGACTTAAAACGTTTAATTTTATCCTCAGAGTTAAAAAATTTAGGGCCGTGCCCTAATTAATAGTAAATTTTGGTGGAACAATGTGGTCGTTTATGAAGAACTTGTAAATTCCCGCTTCAAAATAATACCAATCCAATGTTTTTTCTTAGTAAAAATGCGTTTCTGACTAAAAATTTTTCTGGATGTCAAAACAGCCTTTCTCCTCTTTATCTTTGTGCTGCAATAACTTGTTGCCATGTCTTACATAATGTCCAGTCACTTGCTTTGTGGTGATAAAACAGTAATTCTTGATTTGGAACCAAAGTTTATTGGCATTTAGAGACCCTCCAATATGCCTAGCCTGGCAAATTGCAATTTTTTGCGGTCTCTTGATCTTGCAGACTGAGGTCCGCCCTTTAATCGCTTGTTTACATAACCATAAAACGGAAATTTGGCCGATATGATTTCTTTCTTTACAGTGTGGCCTTTCTGACCGTTTCGCAAAAACTTTAAATTCTTTTTGCTTGGTATGTGCACATAATGCACTCAAAACGAAAATTCCACGCGCCTTGATTACAAAATTGCAGCAAATGAGCCAGAACTCCTCCTTGAATTATAAAATTCAGCAATTACTAAGAGGGTGCAAAACTGGAACAATCCAGTTCATTTTTGTTTGGTAATTTTCTTCTGAGTTTCCATATGCGTAAACTGAAGAAGTACTTTACCACAAACTTAACTTTCCGTTCTATTGTTCCAGTTTTGTTTTTTGTTTGAAAATGGGGGAAAAACGGCTTTTACCGAGGCAAACTTAGCAGTTTGAAGTGGAATATAACCCAACTAACAGAAACCGTGGGATTTTTAAATACAAGAAATTATGCCGATTTTGTATAAAAAAAGTTATTAAAAAAAATTTTCACTAAAAATATTGTTATATTAAAAAAACGCGACAGGTAAAAATGTTATAGTAATAGTAATATGATTAGGGCTGCCAGACGTCCTGGTTTTCCCGGACATGTCCCGGTTTTAGACTATTTGTCCCGGTGTCCCGGTCCAACCTTAAAATGTCCCGAGTTTCGTTTAAGTGTCCCGGTTTTCGTTTTGATTGTACAAACTTTCAGTAAAAATGACTACACTGAGAGAAAAAACGCGTTGTAATATTAAGAAAAATTGTATGAATTTACTGGGGGAAATAACGCATAGTAAACATGAATATTTTTTATTTGATTATCGTTTTAAAATTTTCGTATTTAAAAACAATACTTGCATACCACGCACTCGTGGTATTGAATGAAACTGGACATTTGAATGCACATTTACATGTCTGGCTGTAGCACATGTCAGGAGTGCACGAAGATGCTTGCTACAATTTAAATATTTTTTTTTTAACTTAATTATGAAAAAGCATCCGTTCATTTAAATATTGGCGTATTTGAATTGAATATTTCTATACTAAATACTAAAATTTGTATACTTAAATTTATTACGAGTTGGGTTGGTGCTCTTTCATATGCGAATTTTTTTTTTAATTCTTTTTTTAAATTTTTGATTACTTATAAGTACCTTGCCGTACAAAATTATTCGCTCGGAGACTCTTTCATCTGATCACAAATTTTGAAAATGTAGCTTTTGAGTCAATTAGTAAAGTGCAAGTCTGAAGTTACTAGAAAATTTCGTTGATTTTTTGCAATTATTTATTTTTTGCTGACAGTGTCTTCCACATACAAAAAAATTTCGAACATAGTTTGTATGGAAGAAACTCTCAGTAAAAACAATACCAAAATTCAACTAAATTTTTATGGGCTGCAAAACTTCATTTTCAAAATTTTAATAAAAAGTCTGAATAGAAAGTTGCGAATTTGTATGCAAATTTATTGCATTTTCCCGAGTTTTCCACAAAGTTTAGAAATTTTATTTTTATGTTTTCTGATGTATTTAGTATAAACTGTATTTTTATAAGGAACAAAAAAGGTACATGCATTGTGAAAAATTCTCTGTGCTTTAGTTGTGATAAATTGTTTTGTTTTGCTAGTGTACGTTGTAATGATCTCATGATCGCATCTTTTTATGTTTTTGTTTTTGTTTGTCAACATAAAATTTTACTACATCCTTTCGTACGTAATTTTTGTCGAAACGAAAGGGAAGGGAGCGAGAGGCCTCTCCCCCCCTTAAGTGTCCCGGTTTGGCAACAGAGATATCTGGCAGCCCTAAATATGATAGTATTTTAGCGCAGAACTTGACTCTGCGTGGGCGGCCTTTGGCCGCACTTAGGTATTATAACCCTCACTATAACCCTCCTTTCTGTGTTGCCAAAGAGGGGGCGGCTGAACAATTTTGCAGAGAAAATTTTTCTGCGTAGGCGGCCTTCGGACGCACTTAGGGATTATAACCCTCAGTAAGTAGAATTCTACTTTCTGTGTTGCCAAAGAAGAGGGGCTGAACACCTTTTGCAGAGACCACATATTTTCCATGAAAAGGTTTATATTTTTAATGCTTACTGGGTTATATCTTATTTTCTTTTGTCTCACATCCTTCTTGTATATTTTGGAGTTTGACAGCTGAACGCCGCCATTTAATTTGCATATGCAACCAAGGGCACGCGTGATTTTAAAGGTGTTTTTATTTAATAAATTGTGATTATTTGGTTAAAGTTAAAGTAATAGAGAAAGTTATAACTAATCGAATAAAGTGTAAAGTGAAGGGGAATATAAAAATTTATTGGTGAAGTGGCTGCTTTAAGGAGAGTAGAAGTGACAAAGGTACGCTAATTTACGAATTTTACAAAGAAGGGCATATTTAAAACCGAATTTCTAAATAAATTAGTGGCCAAATATTACAAAAGTAGGTGTTAAAATAATGTGTAGACACTTGACTACACGTGTGTGTGAAATGTTTTTATTTTTTTTTGGATCGGGTCACCCTTTTGGACGCAATACTCTGAAATAATTGGCCCACTTACTAAACAGTACCCGAAAAATAGATAAACAAGCATATTAGTAACGATGGTTTTCAACTAAAATTAAATGTGTTTTATTTCGGGTTCTACTGAACTAATCGAAATACTTCTTTCGCAAAAGATTAATGATTGTTGGCGGTCTTTAATTTACTCTCATTCGGGCGGTACGTTAAGGTAGTAGCAACTGAGATCTGGTGGGCAAGTACCACAATGGAGCACATGACGTCAATGAGCTTCCATAGAAAAAATACCCTCTTCGAGGCAAAAACATTGGTGTATCACACTTTAAAATCCGACTATAAATGCTGAAGGTATGAAGAAAAATGTAATTGGGCGACTACTAGGGTTGTCCAATAAAAAAAATATTTTTTTGTAAATGCTTTTCAAAAACACATCATATGAGGGGGTGTACGGCGAACTTTTTTTGTTTTGCCTGTAAGGCGAGACGCTCTAATGTATATATAAAAAAAGATATTTTTAATACATTTCAAACAACATCAAAATATTTTAAATTAATACAATAGTTTTTTAGTTATTTCGATTAAAATAAATTGAGAAATTTATTCTTCGACCTTCAATAACACCAGTAATTATTATTTCCACCTCAAAAAAACAATACCGTTATGATCGGGACTAACACCCCTATCGATCCAAATATAAATTTTTTTAACCAGAGAAATGTACGTATTCTGCACTTATACCAAGTAATTAACCAATTTAAAGAATAAAAATCGACTCAACAAAATTGCAAAAAATAAATTCTCCACATTGAAACACAAAAAAAATTTTATATTCATTTTAACACATAAATAACGGATAAATTAACAATTCAAAGTTTCTCTAAACACAAGTCAAACAAGTTAATAGTACACTGCGTTGCATAATTATAAGACCGCCACATATTAACAAATTTTGAATATTTATTTTTAACCGACTTAAAAAAGAAGGTTATCAATTCGTCGGAATATATACATATTTTTTGATATGTTACCGCATACATTCGACCACCTCCACCGATTTCGATAATTATTTTTCTGTCGGAAAGGTAGTGGCTCACATGTCGTCCCATACTAATTTGGTTTAGATCCGATCATTGGATCATGAAAAAATTAACGGTACTCCTAAGTTTTTTATATGACAATTGAAGTCGGTTGTGTTTTTTGCATAAAAATTACTTTTTAAATTATTTAATTGTAATTGTATTATTTGCTAGAGAAATTGCTTTCGTTCTTCATCTTTCGCCAAAGTTCGATTATAATTTTTTATCAACGCTATACCTCGTTCAGCAATATATTGACATATTTAATACTTTTAATCGTCTCTAAGTGCCAATTTCACAGTGCGTAGTTAACTCAGAATCGACAGTTAACTAGAGATTTTCAGTACAAAATTCTGTAGTTAACTCCCGATTCTGAGTTAACTACGCATTGTGAAATTGGCCCTAAGGCAGCCAACTTCAGAGTATTTTTTAGAGAATTTAATGCCCTACAAGAATATGCCTTTATCCCTTTTTTATAACTTTTCTTATCGGTTCAAAAGTTATAACATTTTTAAAACCAATTTTTTAACCGACTTCCAAAAAAAGGAGGAGATTATCAGTTTGTCGGAATATATTTTTTTTTCAACCGATTTCGATAATTTTTTTTTGCATCGAAAAGGTAGTATCTCAGAGGTGGTCCCATACTAATCTGGTTAAGATCCGATCAGTGGATCATGAGATATATATATATATTTTTTTTTTATGTGAGAGTTGAAGTCGGTTTTTTTTGCTAAAAATTACTTGTTTACATGTTATTTTCCTAGAAAATTTCAAGTGTCGACCAACCACTTTTAAAATTGAAATAAAAATGGGAGAATTTCCTTCTCAGTAAATAGGTAATTTTAAGGCCATAAATTCGCCAGGTTAGATATTTTGGATCACCCTAATATATATATACAAGAATTACTCGTTTACAGTAATAAGAACAAGTGGCAAATTTCCCGGAAAACAACCTCCAAAAAAGGTCTGGATCCGCAACTGGGCCTATGTTATTTTTGATCATGTACTTGGACGTGAAATAACACATTTTCAAAAATTTTTTAAGCATTTTTACGCTCCAATGCAACGAACATACTTGTTTTAAGCCACCTTGCAAATGCTTTTATCAAAATAAAAATTACCCACACACAAATATTGCCACTGATAAAACTTATACATATTTGGCAAACAAAATGACATATGGTAGGCAATAATTTTCGCCTTTGAAGACGCGTTCATGGGTATCGAGTACAAAGTGCAAGTATTTACTTTGCTAAATTTGGGAAAATCAACTGAAAATAGATCTGAGTTGTAGTTTTTGAAAAAAAAAAAACGATTAAAGATGTGAACCACTCGATTTCACTAGGGTAAGAACTCACGAAAGTGGAGAACGAAAATCGTATCGAATTAGAGGAGGATGTGGAGCCAGCCTATGATTTGCGGAAGCGTCGTCTATAGATCGTTTTGAAACCGAAGAATCAAACACAAGTAAACAATGAGCTTTCTCATTACTTAACATCTCCTATTTCAGCACTTCCAAGTAACCCCATTTCAAAATAAAAGGATATGAAACGGTATTTTCAGCTCTTTATAAGCTTTTCTCCACTGTATGCCGTTATATTGTAAAAGGGCATTGAATTAAAATTTCTTGTGTGAGTACTTTCGAGTACAAGTAGAATCGAGTATTTTCTAGCGATACTTTGAGTAGCATCGAGTATTCTCTTCGATACTTTTAATGAGTACAGGCATCGAGTACATGGTAGTATCGGACGAACACTACCCACGGGCACATTTTTAATTCGATTTGACAGTTCTCTGTCTCCGTTTTGGTTTTTTTCTTCGCTAGAAAATTTATGCACAATTTAAGTTATTGCTAAGAATTTGTAAGTTTCCGTATTAAATTGGTGATGTACACATGTATAAACTTTACTTTCGTAGGACAATCCTCCTCAAAGGAGGACGGTTGGTCAGCTTAGCAATCTCTATTTCCGTCAATTGTAGGTTATACCATACATCCTTTTTTTGATGATTTCGAATTAAATAACCCTTTGGGTTCACACACCCCTGCTATATGCGCTGCTAATTATATGTTTCCAAATCTTCCTGAACATCTTCCCTCAAAATTAGACTTTATTTTTGCTTTTGCATTTGAAATGAAATTGAAGGCCACGGGAAATAGAACCACTTTCACACCCCTTATTAGCGAAATAAAAAATCTGGAAGAAAAGGGTTTAGAGATTAAAATCGACGATAACAGTTTCCAAGTATATTTTGTATTAGGCTTGGGGTGAATACAATCTTGGGGGTTTCTAAATCGTTTAACAGTTCCTTGTTTTGCAGAGTTTGTAGATTAGAAAGTTTCAACTAAATCCACTAATTCTAATTACTTTATCCTTGAGGAATTGAACTCGAGAAAAACTTTATTCCCATATGGGGAGACCGAAATAGCTAATACATCTCCTTCACTGGAGCTAAATAAACTAAAATCTATGTGACTTAATTGACGGCTAGAGAATGCTGGACATTTTTATATTTTTTACCACTAATGATAGGAGATAAAGTCCCTCGGGAGAGTGACCATGTACAAAAGTTGAGTTTACTTATTGAAATTGTCGACTTTGTTTTCAAGCCTAGCTTTAAAATACAGGGAGATATTGAACATGTAGAGAAGCTTATTAGAGATCACTATTTGCCCTATATAAGTTTGTTTGGTGAAACTCTCAAACCAAACCATCATTTTATGACTCACTAGCTTTTACTCGCGGGTTTCATTCCACGTCTATATACAAGTATGGAAAATACTTTATGTAAAGATGTTATTTTTTATTTCTGCTCTAATTTTCCTATAGCCGTGATATCAGAATATGGTAGGTTGTATAGCTTGGGCGGAATGAGATGCAATAATAATTTTTTGGCACAGCAGATGTTTTTATTTAGGTTGAAATATCTCCAACAAACTTTATAATAGAAGAAATACCAATGTTGTAATATCTTAATCTTAACTATCTAATTTCTTACGAATAATAACTCTGATATTATTTCACAGAAATTTTTTAATACTTCAAAGCATCTATTAACATAACTGCATTTTCCAATGCAATTATCATACATTTTATTTTCGATAAAGTTTTGGGTTCTATTTTAAGGCATTCTTGTTTATTGTCATTTCAAATGCTAAGCGAACTGGAAACTGAAGTGTTTTAAACTCGAAAGGCATATCAAAAGGAATTAAAGGGGTCATGGGACTTGTGGTTATGAAGGTATGGCTGATAAGAAATTCCACGCCTATACCATATGTTACCAAGATATGATTGCATCCCAAATTTCAATTTTATATGACTTATGGCTGATTAAAAATTCCACGAATACGAGATATGCCACGCCCCCTCCTACAAAGTCATTTACATATAAGCACCTATATAGATATGTCTGCATACTAAATTTCAAGTTGACGTGACTTATGGTTCCAAAGTTATAGCTGATAAAAAATTTGCAGGCCTATGGGAGGTGCCACGCCCCATTGCAAAATTTACACCATATTTGTAAATAAAACTATACCTATAACTACGGTGACCATATTAACCATCGTAAAATAAAGGACATATTTTTCAAAATGATTTAGGAATACAACTTGTATGATAAAAGTACCTTACCCATATCGTAATTTAAATCAAATATTTATCAGTTGATTATATTATTTAATTGTACAAGTTCCCCTGCTGTAGCGAAAAATGAAGCCAAATCCTTTTCAAGGACTTCTCAATCCCTTGCTACCAAAATGCGTTTATCATAATTCATACTGCGAGACGAAGCCAGCACACGGTGGTTCAAAATTGGAATTTAATGTTCATAATCCACCGGAGCCTTAATTTTTAAACCACTTTTTACTGAAAAGCAAAAAAAAATTATTTTGGTGAAAATTTTTTTATAACATTTCAAATTTTTTTTGTGTACTTTTTTTTTTGATTTGGGTGAACCATACAATTGTTTTGAACTTTCTGTTATGTAACATTTATTACCTGGAACAGGAAAATACATTTTTTTCAAAACTGCTACTTTTTCTGCATTTTGCACAAAAAAATTTAATATAATCAATTAAAAATTCAGAAATCAGGCTCAACTGATCTATTGCAAATATTGTAAGCTTTCATAAAAAAATTATAATTAATCAAATGAAGTGAAAAATGAAGGCTCCAGTGAATTACGAACACTAAATGCCGGTTTTGAACCACTGTGTAGCAGGGGGTTTACTGTTCTCTTTCAGTGGAACTGGAAACTCAACGTACAAGACGATCCTGGGCACAACTTTCCCTGTGCTTTGTAGATTGTACAAAGATAACCGATTAAATAGAAACCCTTAAGTCGGGTGCGAAGCAAACTGGCGAAGGTTTTGATTATATTTTATAAGGGATTTTTATTTTTCATATTCTGCGTTTAAAAATTTGCCTCTGAAAAACGCAGACATAAGGACAAAAGGTGTCCTTTATTTTGAAAAAAATTATAAAGGACAGGGGGTTAAAATAAAGGACTGTCCTTTAAAATAAAGGACGGATGGTCACCGTACCTATAACCTTCCCGGGGTAAAAACAAATAAGTGTGCAAAGTTTTGTGCGATTCCGTGTCGTGGTTCAAAAGTTATAAGGTAATAACCAAAGACATTCACACTTATATATATAGATTGTTCGTCAGCATTAAGATTGTATGGTCCGCTGAAAAAAATTTGATGCTTTCGGTTTGAAGCAAAGCACAGACAATCAAAGATGTATTCAAAATATATTACATACTGCAAGATTAAACCCACCCTTTTTTTCTTGCTAACAAGGCTTCGCTGAAATTCTCAGAATTTTTAATCAAATACGCTGAAGGATTGCCTATCGATTATAAACTTAAGACCCTTACCCTTCAATTGTTGACTCAGATGCACCCAAAGGAAATTTCAAGGAAACGAATGAAGTCAAATATAGGGGAAAGTTATATAAAAATTTACACTATCTATGCTCATATCGAGGCTCTTCTGTAAAGTTATTTAAGACTATATCTTTTCTAATAAACTCAGACCAAATTTTTGTGTTGTTTTATTTTATTGAATTAAAATAATTTGATAAACACTTTCAAGCCTTTGAGATTGGTAAAAAACGTACCAATGAAATTTATTTAAGGAATATATAATTTTTTACAAGCCCACCACTTCACATATATACGATTAACAACGGAAAATCATATATTAGAAATAAGTTTCTTTAATTACATACTTATTTGGTAAAAAATACAGTATCGGCCACAGGGTCGGATCGTGGCATCGATTTTTGGGGGGAGGAAATAAGAATCAAAAATTGTGTAGGCCCAGTATGATAAGACATTTTATTTTACTATATTATATATTGGTTATAAATGAATTATATTTTTATAAATCATATGTTTTGAGTCATATGTTTTTGAGAAAAATACACCGTAGTAATTTTAAAATTTCAAAATTAGATTTCTCGACTGAAAAATAAGACATTCCAGCTGACTCGACGGCATACAGTGTGCTTTTTTAACACTTTATGCCAATTAACCGTAGCGCATTCGACAGAAGCAAAATGGCTTTGAATGCTAATGTAATTGCCTTTCAAGGCAAAATATTGCCATTGAGCCCCAACCCCTCCTTGACCTTAAAAAATTGGTCAAAAATAGTGTTCTTAAAAAAAACATGCATAATCCAAAGGATATATAAAAAAAAACATTTTTTATATTTTCTATTATACTAATATTATAGATTTTGAGACGAGGAACACGATTCCACTGTTTAAAAAACGAGAAAAAATATCAACCCCTCAATTTGAAAAATGCATTATAAGTATATTGCATTTTTTATGATTTGCACGCAGCTGTGCATCCTTCACACGATTTTATATCCCTCGAACAATAAGTCAGGTTTAGTGAGACAAGGCCTAAATTTTCGTGAAAAGTGGGTGCACGTTTGTGGCCAGATCGTTGGCATTGAGAAATCAACCCGTGGTGATGATATGCGATTGTAAAACATTTTCAATCATGAAAACCATATTTTATGAACTTTTTTTGCTAATTGTCATCAAGTTTCACTTTGTATATTTTGTTAAATAAATACCAATTTAATCGCACTCAATCACCGCACCCTTTTCGTTTTTTTTGTTTGTTTGTTTTCATTCTTACAGGCTAACCTAATATTCACGCACGCCGCCAATTTACTGTCAAAAATTTCTCATGCACATACAACTTGTATGGGACCAACCGAAATGCAAACGCACGCAAGCTAATTTCGGGTGACGCAAAAAAACAAATTCGACGGCGTGCGTACCAAAACGCAAGCCGCGAATATTAGGTTAGCATGTTAGGCAGATGTCAAAAACGCTCAGAAATTTACTTTTTTCATTCTTTTCCGATTGCGCGATCTTGTATGTGGGTTCCTGCAGCAAAACACTCAGTTTTTGTTTGACTCTCACAACGAGAAGTTATGCAGAATTTGATCCGAGAAGCTCATTGCGTCCAAACTCTTCAAATTTATGAAATTAATTATTTTTAGTATATTTTTTTGTTATTTTATAATTTTTCTAAAAGTAGTTATTATGTACATGTCCCAGAGTTGAATCTTTATGGAGTGTTTGCATTTTTTTTTTAACTATTTTACGTGACATGTTTTACCTTTGGATTTCTTAACCTTATTCCAAGATTTTTTAGTGGCTGCTAAATTTGTGTAAAATAAATGGATTTTTACGAAAATATTTACATTTGTTTCTTTTTTCACATTTCTAAATGCCGTGCCAGTATTCCCCAGAGGTATAAACAATATAATGGTTTGTTTATTATGTGTTTTTAAAAGTGTGCCAGTTAGGCACATTGCGCCCGAAATTGACAGTCACCATATGGCGCCTGCCGTAGGGTTAAAATTGTTATAACTTGGCTCTCAGAGGGCCTAGAGGCTTTTTTTCTACCTTAGCTCAAATTAAAGGTTTGAATTGCATTTATTGTTCGAGGGATATAAACAGTGTTGCCATTTTAGCCGTTTTCCGGCTAGATTTAGCCGGTTACGATAGCAAACAGCCGGAGAAAATTCGGTTTAGCCGGCAGCCGATTTGTTAGCCGTTTTGCAAAAAAAAATTAGCCGGTATTAGCCGATTTTGCTATTTGCTATTCGCCTTATTTTATTAAAATTCAAATATACAAGTTTTTATTTTTACAAATTTAGTGATCCATAATCTATTAGAAATGGCTAGTCTTATCCCTGAGAAAATTTTCATGTCGGGCTGTGTTATATAAAATTGAAAAACAATTTTTCTAACCCGAAAAGACTTCAGATAGTGAGCCGATTTCAATATTTTTTTTTTTTGTTTTAAGCGAGTGACCCAATTACATATAAACTGGGACGCGCCATTTTAGCTGATTAGAAAGTTACACATTGTGCAGAATTTTCATAATTTTTACACAAAGTCTAAAATCTGGATGTAGTATATGGTTTTTGTTAAGTAATGAGCTACATATTCGTAAAAAATAATAAACATTAAATAAACTAAAGAAAAATAGGCGAAACTTGCTTCAATTTTTGTTAAGAATGTCTTAATTTAAGTGTGAAGTTTTACGCGCAACACTTAGAAAATAATAGCACAAATTTCGATGTGGAGCAAAACTCTCTGGGGAGACAATACCTGTGAAGAAAAGCATCATGGTGCAAATATACTTTATTTTTGTTATCATTGTTATTTCCGAGTAGGTGGCCTTCTGCCGCACTAGAAGAAATATCCCCATCAGTCCAACTCCGGTTACGCCATCCACAGTATTTTTGCACAAAATCCACCGCCATCATTTTAACTCGACCTCCTTCCTGTTCCTGTTCGTCGTCGAACTGCACGTATTACGTACCCTATCCTCGGAAAAGTAAAGAACTTTATTTTCGAATCTTTTCTCAGGTGTACCGAATTCTAGCAGTTTGGAAACGCGCAACACTTAATATTTTCATCCAACTTCACTAACTTAATTTTTTTTTACTTTTACAAGAATCAAAATTTTGTCTACTAGTGAATCTGGTGGCATGATTTTAGTTAAATGTCATAAACTTGTTAAAAGTTCGGCAACAACAACGAATGTTAATAAATTAAACTACCTTCTGTGTTTGTATCATGGCGTTTTCTTTTCTCGAAATAATGTTGCTCTGTTTTCCTCAGCACTTTCACAACTTTCGTGTTCATTTCTCAATATACTGGCCTCCGCCTAAGCAAAAGTGCCATACTTTTTGCTAATATAGTCATTTTGCGGGACAAAAACCAACCTACTGCAAATGTTACAATATTTATAAGGAGGCAAAATTGTTTAATAGAAAAGAAAATGCCATAAGTTTGTAATTTATCTCTGTTTTTATATTTAAGTAATATAAACATGACTTCTGATGTAAAGCTTAGCTACGTATAATGACAGTTTCCTTTGTTAAACAAAATTAAAGTGGTGTACAGCTTAGCTACGAATAATCTTTGTTAACCAAAAAAAATTTAATGGATTTACTAGTCTTTCTAATTGTAATTTACGTATTAAAAAAAAGTGAATACTAGTTGAAACATTTTAGCCGTTTTTAGCCGTTTTTTGTCCAATCTAGCCGGTCACCCCAAAAAGTTCTGGCAACACTGGATATAAAATGGAGTGAAGGATGCACAGCTGCATGCGAATAGAAAAAAATGCAATGAATAATGCATTTTTTAAATTAAAGTGTTAAATTTGTTTTCGAATTTTGAATAGTGGAATCGAGCTGCTCCTCTCAAAATCTATAATACTAGTATAATAAAAAATACATAAATTTTTTGTTTTGGAATAAATCCCGTGGATTTTGCATGTTTTTCGAAGAATACTACTTTTGATCAATTTTTTAAGGTCAAGGGGTAACTGTGGCTCAATGGTCACAATTGAAAGGGATTTACTTTAGCTTTCAAAACCATTATGTTTCGTATCAAAATGCTGCCGCTACGATTATTTCGCATGCAGTGTTCATAAAGCCGCACAGCGGGCTTGTCCCCTATTCCCCCCTAGAAATTTGAAATTCTTAAAACTAAATAAACAAACATATCTGGCAAACAATATCACTTTGAAATGGGAGTGCTATTTATGTGACAGATAGTGTTTGTTAATATTAGCTTAAATATGACTTTAGAGTTATTTATCTTTAAACATGTATTAAATCTGTATTAAAAATTAAAATAAATAAATCATAATTCAGCTTGATCAAAACCATGTTTAATTTAACTATTGCCCTATTGCAATTTTTTAAACAAATCCAGGTAAGATCAAACCCAAATAGTTTGAGTATAATAAATAACTCATTGTTCAAATAAAATAAAATCGCATTCGATTTAACTATTGCCCTGTTTAATTTTTTTTAAACAAATCCAGGTAAAATCTAGCTCATCTTGGTTAAACATGATGAAAGGCCGATAGTTCAATCTTAATAAAATCTTATTAAATTTAACTATTCCCCTGTTTGAAAATTTTGAACGAGTCCCTATAAACGACATTGGTATCATAAATATGCTTCATTTCAAATATTTTAAATCTATTATTATTATTCATTTCAAAAATATTCATGGTAGTATTAAGCATATTCGTATTTCAAATTTTCAAACAAACATTTGCTAAAAATAAACAAAATACCGTTTGGCGCAAATCATATGTGTTTTTGTTTGAAACAAATATGATATGGTTTATGTTTTTTCTCAGTGTATATGCTCGATGAAATTACTAAGAAAAAAGTTTGCATTACAAAAAACGTGGCAACCCTCATGGTAAATATATCTGGATTAAAATGCTCAAAAATACCTTTCATTTGATATCCATATTAAATTGCTTTAGGTAAAAAATAGGTGGCAGCTCTATTCAAAAATATTTCTCAGTTGGGTTTTGATTTGATACCCAAGATGTTGTTTTATTTGTAACAAATTGAAAATACAAAATGCATTGAAAAATTGTAAATACAATAAGAATAAGGAGCAAAAGTTCTCGCAAATTCTGGATCAGCTGCCGATAATAAGTCTAAAAAAATCTGTCCATACAAATATAGGACAGCCTAATAATAGAGAACGGCCGAACATCGATTTTTAGAGCCGAACCGAACATTTTCAAGGTTTGAAATAAAAAATAATCAATGAATTTTTTTAAGTCAGGTTTAATAAAATAGGTACATTGGTTTAAATGACCCTCCATTTTAGTTTATAATGCAAAAATACCCTATTTGTAAAGTTAACAACAAAAAACTTTATTTTTAATATTCGAAATTGAATAACTTTATGTTATAATAGCCTATCTGCATTTTCACCTTACAACAGATTTTGTCTATCAGTATAAAGCTGACCTTCAGCACTGAGCAATTGCTCACTAGACACACTTATTGGAGGAGCAGACAAATACTATAAAACAATGTTTAATTTTTTTTTTTCACCAGTACTCAAAGATATTTAAATTTCTTGGCATCAGATGTTCATTAAAAATGCGTCCAATTTGTTATTTAATGAATGTTTAATATGAATTTAAAACATTCGTTTTGCTGCCGCCAATAATATTCATATATTTTTGCGAGAATAAAAAAGTTCATTTTTGATTTGATTCTGCAATTTTTAAAATGAAAATGAACGCAGGGTTACATATCCAAATAGAAACATTAAAACTAAAACTTTGTACAACTTTTAAATAAAAAAAAAAATTACAAACGTTCGACTAAAGCTCGGTTTTTTTGGCCGAAGCCGAAGCGAAACCGAATCAAACTTTGATGGCCGAAGTTCGGTCGTTCTCTACCTGTTACATATGTATGTTTGTATGTATATAACAAGATGCCCAGAATGAAAAGAAAAGTCGATTAAGCTTAATATGTTTGTCTTTTTAAAGCATAAACCGACGGCAGCGTTGATCCGGATCAACTCGTTAATTCGGAATTATCTCGGGAACTAACTGCAGTTGATCCAGATTAAGTCCTAGAGTTAATTCCCAAACTTAACTCGGATCAAGGGAATTTTCGATGACAACACTGGCCAAAACTCAGAGAGCGTAGAATACAGAGAAAATGCAAAATTAGCATGGACATATACCTTTTCATCGGTAATGCAATCACCATACTAATTCAAATAGGAATCCAATTAAAATGAATAAAGGTATCCACATACCTACGCGATTATGTCGCAACGAATCCGCACCGTTTTGATACAGACGTTACTGCTTCGAAAGCGTAAGAACGCACACATCTGTGCGATTTTATCGCAGTGAAATCTGTCAATTTATAGACAAAAAAAAATATTTTTCAATAAAAATAAAATTCTTAACTTTTCTACATCAAATATGTTTTGTTTCTTTTACGTTAAATTTTGTTTTAATATTGTAAAATCCTTCTATTGACGTTTTTCGTTTTCAAAATGCGGCAGTCTGCGACTTCGGCACGACGAAAAGAAGAACTGTGCATGTTCGAATAAATCGCTGCAGCAAAATCGTATAAGTGTGTGGTTCCTCATTTCAAACTATGGTCGGCATTGTTGTAATTTTTGTCGGAATAGATTCGCACCGACAGAATCGCATAGGTGTGTGGATACCTTAAGAACCTATTTGGGTGACTGCATTACCGACGACACGGTGGATGTCTATGCTAGTTTTGCAGTTCCTTTTTGTCCTACGCTAACTGAGCAAATAAAGCAACTGATTCCTTCATCTGCGGTAGCTGAGTAGTGAGAGCTGCGTACTACAAGCCTGTAGGTCCCAGGTTCGATCCTCGGTTGGAGCGATCGCCAAAAAAATTTTGTTTTTATTATTTCTTTTATTTTTCTAAATTTTATTTGATGTATATATTTAATTGTTTTTTACTTTATTTTCGTTTGTTTTACCTTATTTCACATTTTTATTTTATTATTAATAATTTAAATTTTTAGAGTTTAATTTTACTAAAAAGTCAAAAACAACTAACTAAAAACAACTTTAAAATATAAAATATAGAAGTTATAATTGAATCAATAAAAAAAATTAGATGAATATTCTACTGGCCGTGGGATTCGAACCTACGACCTCGCGGCTCGTTAATCCGCATTCTGCCGTCTGTCAAGGCACAATTTTGATCACATCAATTGCGGCGTTAATCCGGATCAACGTTGCCGTCTGTCTATACTTTTAGTGTATAGAATAACTTCAGAAAAAACGTACATATGTTTATCGATGAGATTTGGTGCAAAGTAGGCCCAAAACTCGTCAAAAAATTTGAAGTTTAGCTCTAACGATGGAAATTTGAATCGCGGATGAGTTCCAACCCTTAATTCAGAGTGTTTAAAATACAAAGAAAAATAGTATGTATATGTTTTTGTGTTCTCTTTATTAAAATCAAATGATCACAGACTTGATAGAATTAAAGGGTTGTCTTTAGTTATCTATCAGGTATCAGGTGAAATGAGATACAAATATTTATCACTCCCATTTTTAAAACTCAAAACCTGAAACAATAAAACCGAACAACTTTTTACGCCAAACTTTTAATTCATAAACTGACAATATGGAAAAGAGCGAATCTAGAAAAATATATGAGAAACAACTGAACAAGGGGCGTATCAAATTTAGAGCATAAATACAATTATTTAATGAGTTTATCAACGATTAAGACTACTGATTGATAAAGCTAGATGAGCAAAAGAGACAAAACGCCAGCGTGAGGTAAATATTTAGGCGAAAAAAACTGAGATCTATGAAAGATAAATTTAGTTGAAGAGCGCTCTTTCATTTTTAAATCACCAAAAAAAGGAAACCAACATTGATTGAGGAGTTTTTGGGAACTTTTCTTAAAGTACACTACTCAAAAAAATTAAGGTGTTTTAAAAAAAGTAAATCAAAGTCAAATAAGCAGGCTACCTGATCTATATTATTTTTATATTATATTTTTGCGCTATCTCTTAGGATGATCGCACGAGAACTGTAGCCAATAAATCTCAAAATTAGAGTCTTACAGCCGCACTCAGAAACAATCATTAAATTAGCTCTAACGGGCACTTAACTAATGATCGTTAAATCTGTTAATTAATGTTTCCTCTCAGAGTTCAAAGATAAGGGCTAATAAAATTAGGTATGGCCCCAGTTGCGTCCGTTTTTTTGGGCCATCACTCAATTCTTTTGTTCAGTATGAAATCAAAAAACTTTTGGCAAATAAAATTAATCTTTTGGCAAATAAATTTAATCTTTTGACAAATAAAATTAATCTTTTGGCAAATAAATTAAATCTTTTGGCAAATAAATTTATCCTTTTGGCAAATAAAATTAATCTTTTGGCAAATAAATTTGATCTTTTGGCAAATAAAATTAAACTCTACTATAGTACTAAACAGTGTTTGAAAAGGTAAAAAATACATCAAAAAACTGCTCTTGCAGGTCGATCAAGTAGTTTTTGAGAAAGTCCGGTACATACACAATATAAATTCAAGGCCGTATTTAAATGAAGTATCAGTTTATTTGAAAATAGATTTGATTTTAGACAGTACTACATATTTTGAAATTGTGGAAATTATCAATGTTCAAAATTTAAAAAATTAAGAGAAATATGTGTTTTTTTTTATTTTACCCCATAAAAATCCCAACATGCCAAGTCCGTAAATAGATTATTAAATACTATTTTAAGGCCTATATATCCTCTTCTCAGATGACATTCGTTCTTTGAAATCGAGTCAAAAATAGTCATTCAAAAACTCATAAATCTACAAAGCTGTATTTTTTAATCTAAATCGACACATCACGACCTCTAAATGACCTTTAAAATATCTATAAAAATAGGCAATAATATATCTCATAAAAACGAATAAAATTAGGGGTAGGGTATTGAAATTTCCAAAAAAAAAAACATTTTCGATGAGCACCCTAATGTACATATGTGCGTATGCACATAAATAATTGTTTTTGTAGCTGTGTTTGAAAATATATTAAGGGAGTTCAAGATTTGTAGCATTTTAGATATTTTTTATCCCATTTGGCCATAATGCGTGGTTTGGTTGAAATAAAGTGCGCCAAATTGTTTGACGAATATTTGAGACCATGCTGTGACAGAACTGTTTGAAAGTGAGCAGTCAAATCAACAGAACAGAAAAACCAAAAAAGACTTTTCAGCTATCCTAGAGGTTAACTCTTGATATTGGCGCAGTAAAGCTAAGCGTCAAAAGTTAAAAAAAAAATGCTTTCCTAGCACAGCAACAGCAGTTTTTAATGTATTTTTTACTCTTTCAAACACTGTTTAGTACTATAGTAGAATTTAATTTTATTTGCCAAAAGATTAAATTTATTTGCCAAAAGATTAATTTTATTTGCCAAAAGATTAAATTTATTTGCCAAAAGATTAATTTTATTTGCCAAAAGTTTAACTTAATGTGTCAATGCTATATATCGTTTTGCGCACACTACCTTAACCGTCGCAGTGGCCCAGTGAATATAGCACTGGCGTACCATTCGAGAAATCCTAGTACGAGTTCTAGTGTAGAAAATTTTATTTTTCCCTTTTTTTATTTATTATTTTTTGTTGTTAAATTTTTGCAAACATATTATATTTAATTTTTTGCTTTTTTAATTTAAATTCTTTTGATTTGAGTAGTCCACTTGCAAACAGCGTTATGTGATTTTATAATAGTAAGCCATAAATTAAAAAAAACGTCTACAACAACAAGTAACATCCAAATTGTATATTTCTTTTTATTATCTGAAAATTTGGATAAATAAGAGTCGAATAACATTAAAAATCAAAATCGCAGTGTGGTAGTTTTTGCAAATTTTTTATATAGAAATTAAATATACCGAGTTTTGAAAGTAAGTTTTATATAGCCAGCTTTTTTAAGCCTTTCGCGTTCTCTATTCCATGAAGGTTGTTCTGCTTCTTTTTTAAGACGTCTTCCACTAGTCACCGAAACTATCAGGTTTCGTTGCAGTTTTCTAAGTTCATCAGAAGATGGAGACTTTTGAACTTGTATAAATACGTACAAAAAATATTATAGCGACTTTTGAAAGTGTATATATACATACAGTAAGTATTATAGCGACTTTTGCTAGAGTAGCTAACATTTGATGCTATTTTTTTTAGAATATATAAGGATTTTGCACTGTATTGTTAGTGAACATGAAACTACTTTAAATACTGGTACGTTAACCACCAAAACCTAAAAATCGAAAAAATTTACATAGCGCACTTTGCAAGTGGACTACTCATTTGTAGATTTTATTATTTTTAAGAGGAAACAAATTTTTTAAATTTAATTTAATTTCCAGAAACTGTTTGCAAAACGACAAAAAAACTAACAAGCCAATTCTGGCTTCTGTCTTTCATTTCACCACAGTCTTTCGAAAGACACAAGACTTTCTATTTAGGGATGAAACGATACCATGCAGGTATCCATACTTTTATTTGGAAGTAGTATCAAAAGAAAGAATCGATACCTGAAAAATATCCGATCTTAAGTATCGGTATTTACTCATATCGATACTTTGGGCTATGAAGGTATTCCTTTTGAACTAAATAGTAAAATTTTGTTTTTTATCCAAAACTATATGTTTTATGATGAATGGCATTTAAAATAGACAATTCATTGGAAAAGATTTCAAGAAAGTTAATCTCGTTTAAGAAAAAAATTTCTCATAAAATATTTCTGGGAAAAAGTTTTCTTCTGTTGTACTTCCTAGGAATAGATGTTTTTCCAAAGATTTTAGTGAAGTGTATTTGTACTATTATGTACAAAAATTATGAGCGAAAGATTTAATACGATGGAGATATTTCCTTATTACTTCATCTGGTAGAGTTTGAAATGCAATCGGAAGTGTGAAGAGTACAGAAACGAAATGTGACGGATGAAATTTTACTAAAAGAAATTCTTGAAAGCATTTAAAATATGAAAGATCTTCTAGTTCTCTTTATGCCAAACTCATTTAGTCCTTTTATTTTTCACGCCAACCATCGAGTCTCCCGTAGACCCTTGGGGGTCTACCTGGACCATTTTGGGAAACACTGGTTTAGATGGAAGCGACCCAGGTTCTGCCTGAAAAATAAATAAATTTTTGATTTAAGACACTATGCGACAAAATCAAACTGGTTGGCTCGGTACTGATTAAGGGCCGGTTGTTCAATGTTATCACTACTTGCCGGATAAACACCATTATCGACGATTTCGACATCATGCATATAACATGTGATCGATAAAGCAGTCGTTGTATCTAACCGGAGCTTCTAAACTAAATGCAAGTGATAGTTTTAGATCTCAGTAATACTACCAGTGTTGCCACAAAATTTTTTTGTTTTTTACCAAAATCACCAGAAAAAGTTGCCAAATTCAACCAAAAATCACCAAACTTATTTTATGTGCTGAACTATACATACATATATCTGTACATATATCTGGAGACAAGACGCTTTTCAGGCAATCAGCGCTCCATTAAGCTATAATTTTTATATCTGCGTAAGCGCTGAAAGCTACAACACCAGAAATGTTTGATGAGGGTTTCAAACCAAATTTTGGCCGAAGAAACAAATTTGTCGATTGCATTTCGTTTTATGGGCGTGGTACTGCCCTATGCCTCGGAATAGTATATTTTGCATTTGGATATACATCTCCATCCATACAAAGCAACAGGTCACAAAACAACAGAAGGCATATGATCATTCAGTGTCATTGTCATGGATACCGTTCATTGCTACAGAGGATTATCAGGCGCATAATTTTCCATATATTGGATGTCATTTGGCCACTGAGATCCTCCCAATTGGCACCATTGGACTTTTTTAAATATGAGACTACTCGGATGGTGGTATATATGCGAATAAACATCACCATTTGGAGCACTTTAAAGTAAATAAATAAATAAATAAATTTGTCCATACATACTTAGTCCTTTGGTGGCTAGATTTAGCTACCACATACTTTTTTTAGCCACATAAATTTAGAATTGCCCCTAGCCCTTTTTTAGCCCTTTGGGAGAATTTACTTATACTTGGCATGAAAAAGTTGTATATGCTTAATTTGATCAATTTTTTTTTCATTTATGTAAGAGATGAATTTTTAAACTAAGAAAGACTGATATATATACATATAGCTTAAAATAGATAAGTTTACGGCCCTTAATATGCTTAATTTGTTAAATGGCCCATCAAGTCGATTGACTGTGTATGTTCTTGTGGTGTGATTGTACCAGCTGCTGGTGTCGTGAGTGGTGAAATTAGCTCAATTTCCTAATAAAAAGTATTTTGGCGGAAATTTCTTGCACTATATTAGTCAAAGCCGTGTTTGCGGAAGATTAGGTTTACGATATTGCAGTGGTGAATGAAAAAAAAACAATGTTTAACAAAATGGTAGAAAAATTATGAAATTTCGGCTCTAATCATTTCGATCTTTCCTCGACCTCATTTGTAAAGAATGCATGCTGGTAAGTTATATGCTTCGAGCCTGATGGTACAATCACTTGATGGAGCCAGCAAGCTGGTTTCGTATATTTCCCCTTTTATACAAAAAGGTTTTTGGTTGGTTAAAATATTTGCTTTTTTCCAGAGTTCGTTGTTTTTCTATACCATTGTTTATTGAAAATGTTTGCGTGTATACTTATATATGTATATGTAAGTAAAAAAATTTAGCTACCATTTTTAGCCACAACGACTTTTTTTAGCTCTTTTTAAGCCCTTTTTTTAAAGGAATTTGGCTACTACTAAAAATTATTCGCGGCAACACTGGATGCAACATCGCTCTTAAAAATATCGATGTTTGAAAACATCGATGTTCCCACAACAGATATCTATGTTAAAAAACATCGGCTATAAAAACGATACATCGATGTTTTACCAATGTTTTAATTTCTCATCTACTACTACCCGAAATAAAATGTAGCCTGAAATATTTTTTAAACTCGAAAGAACTAGATCCGCGACAAACCATAACTTAATACAAAACATTTTTATCTTCATTTTGAGCTTTTTTGTCTGAGTTTTTACAAAAATCCGCTAAAAAATCGCCTTGATTTTTAACAAATTAGTTTTGCTGACGGGGTTTTGCACTTTTTACCATATAAATGTAAATTTCTTGTAGGATTAAATGCGAAAGACCTTTTGCAAACAAAATTAAAAAAAAATAAAAAATCAACGCCAGTTATTCAAAATGAAAGGTTTCGGCTCACACATAGACATAGTTAAGTCCCCTACTGATTACCGTAGCTTTCTGAACGAGAACATATCGTCGATGTTTTTTCAAAACCGCCCATCGACCAATTGCAAAACCACCTATCTTACGGCAATCAAATTTTACAGGAGAGCAAAAAATAAACAGTGGTTTCTAATGCCTTCAAGCCTTGATGGGCGGTATTTTATCTAGCTATTTTACAAATCGGTTGTTTTAGTAACGATTTTAAAATTTGTATGCATAAATCTCGATGCCTGGAGTTCAGGGTTACCCAATCTAATTTTTGCTATAATGGCGAATTAGGCGGTTTTGCAACTGGTCGAGGGGGTTTTGCAAAAACATCGACGATATGTACATATTTACATAGAACTCTACTCATATGGTTGCCGGGCTACACGAGAATTTTGATGGCAATTGCAAAGCTGATGCACTGACAAGGAAATATAGGACTCGGTAGATATAGCAATAGTCACTTTCAAGTAGTTTGTTAGATATCACACCATTATAGAACCAAGGAAGGCTGGACCAACTGTTCGCCTTGCGAAACTTTCAGGATTACTCGTTATTTATATGAAAGGAAACGCTTACGGGCCACTTCCTAATGTCAAATCAGATCCTGTATTAACCTATGTGACATGTAGGACCGAATAGAAAAGTTATCAAAATGAAAAATAAATTACCAAATTTGATAAGTACAGATAAAAATTACCAATTTTAGTTAAAAATTACCAAAGTGGCAACGGTGAATACTACGCTAATGGTTTTTTTTCGAGTTTAGCTCAAATAAGGAAGATATCTTTAATTGAATCCTTGCACCCGATTTATTGTTTAATTAAGTTAAGCTCTTGAAAAATATTCTTAGAAAATACGTATATAAGGGTTTTTTGGTACGCGGAATTCATTTTTGAAGCTCATTTATTATTACCATTGAGCTAGATGGCGCAGTGGGGCCATTTTATTGAATTTCATCGAGTTTTTTCAAATAAATACTCAAATTAGAGGTCTTTATTAAAAAATTCAGCCGCTATGTGATTTCAAACACCAATAATAATTTAAGCAGAAATTCATTTATTTATTGTATTTCGTTTTATTCTTTCGTATACTTTTCTTCAAACTTGCCTTCTTTTTTGCTTTTTATTTTGATTTTCAAAATCATTATCATGTGAATAATTTACAAAGTTATGGCTTGTATTTACGTCATCAGCTGTAGGTAGGGTGGCCAGATATTATAGTGACATTATCAGTACACTTGGGATCAAAAATCAGTACAAAGCCATAAAAATCAGTTCATTTTTAAGCGTATTTTTTATTATTAACAATATAACAACCAAATAACAGCCCATTAATTTAACAAAAAAATAACGAATAGACATTTAAATACATATAGTATTATCAATATAAAAATTCATTACTTTAAAACAAATCGAAGGTATACGTATGTATGTACAGCTCACGAAAATAGTAGTAAAATGTATTGACAGGTTTTGAAAATTTTTTCTTTCTTTACTTAATTTATATTTTTTTTATTATATTTAATTCTATAACAAAAGACAAGTGAGTTGAAGTCTCAAACTTTCCAGAAAATTTATAAAAGTTGAGAAAATTAAAAAAATTTGTAGCCCATTCAGTTTTAGTAGAAGACGAGCTCGAGTCAGAATCTGATTGCATATTTTAAGCTACAAATTTAAAACATATTTAGTTGGTGTGCTTATTAAATACAACATTCACATTCAAAGCTACATATATCGTATCCAAGAGTCGGTAGTTTGCACCTTTTCCAAATTTTTAGAACTTACATTGCACCGTAGCAGTAGTCGTCTTAAGTTTGACATACTGACAGCCGATTTCTCAGTGGATGTTTAATTATAATCAAAACATTATCTCTTATTGTCATCTTCTCAGTGTACTTAATATATGATTAACTCACCACCACCTTTCATAAGATTTATTAATGGCGAAACCAGCTTTTCCTGTAAATCCTGTAAAACCTGCAAATCGTGAAGTTGGGTTGGGTTGAATCCAAACGGTTTGTTATTTTGCGAAATCCTAGGAAACGAAACAATTGCAAGCTGACACCTTTTTAATAATGCTTTCAATCTGCTCACAGGTATGAGTTGTCAAAAACCATTGTTTTGAACATGTAAACCTCAAGCAAATGTCAATTACACCAATTTACAAAAGTATTTATTAAATGTAAAAATCAGTACAAACTCAAAAAATCCGTAGATTTTGCGTACTGATTTCGGGCTCTTAAAAATCAGTACAATAGAAAAAAATCAGCACATGTACTGATTAAATCAGCGCATCTGGCCACCCTAGCTGTAGCCATTATCCATCAACAAATATCCAAAAATAATGTTGATGTTTTTTTCACAACCAACCATTTTTTAATTAAAACACCAAAGAAAGTGATAAATTGCTGTTATCGAAAATCCATCAATGAAATAATTCCTCAAAATAGTTGTGCCAGAGATTTTCAGACTAAAACCTTTAGAACCAGGGCTGCCAACTTGGCTCAAACCGTGCCATTTTGGGCCCTATTTTACTCCAATTGGCACTTAATTTTTGAATTTGGCACAAAGTGCCAAAATGGCACTTTTTAAAAATAGTAATATTTAAATACATTTTTGTTAAATCCTTTGCGTGTACTTATTTCTCTCAACTAAAATTTTCTGAGTTCTATAACGTATACAACTGGTTTAACTTACTTTGGCATTGGAATTTGTTTCAAGAATGTGTTTCTAATTCTAATAGAGAGACTTGCACTTCGGCACCTTTATTTTTCTATTTGGCACTTTTTTGTCCTCAATATGGAACTTCATAGCTAAGTATAGTTGGGAGCCCTGTTTTGATCTGTCAAATAGTAAAATTACATTCTCAAGCATGATTCAATAATACAAGGTTCTGTAATTTGTGACAGCTAAAATTTGACACTCCTTTATCCAGATTTGTATTTTGGAAATAGGAGAAAGGGGAAGAATGTGATCGCCTTTTGCGAAAACGGTCGTAGAAAGGTTCTACTAAAAGTACGCAAAGTATACAATTAGAAGTAAAATGTGTATTATTTATTCTATGCAAATTTGCAATATATTTGGTGTTTTAATGGAAATACTAAACAATACATAAATATGTGCATTTTTGATTTAAATTATTCATCATTTCCTGGAACCGACCGTTCAGCTAAGCAAAAAGGAAAACTGCAGATCAATAGAACTTTTTATGCTCATTTCAACCATGCCAAAAATATTTGGCGCAAGTAAAAAAATCAAGACGTTCTAGAACGTTAAAGTTCAGTTTTTAAATTTTTTAAATATTAATATCTTACGAAGATAACTAATTTGTCTTTCAGCTGGTGTACATAGTTTATAGCTGCTTGTTTTTTAAACCAAAACCACTAAGAGGTCTATTCTGCACGTTACCAAAGATTTTGTAACCGGAAAATTGTATTACCAAAAAATGTTACTAGTTCTTGTCACCGCGATTCTAGGTACATTGGTAATGCAGTTAAAATATTCAGCAATTCAGCTATGAAGAATTGTGCAAATCCCGGCATTGAATATTTCACGGGGCAATAATTTGTTACTAGCTTATGAGATGGTAACAAAATTTACCGGTTACAAGAGTATACAGAATGCGAAAAGGGTTTAAAAATTGACAGGAACTTTATTTACCGGTTACAAACTTTTTATTACCAGCGCAGAATAGACAATTCAGTGATAATAAAAAATACAAATAAACAAAGCAAATAAACCTCTTATATCTTCGTTATTTTTTGCCTGCGCCAAATTTGGTATCGTTGTAATCAGCGTAAAAAGTTCTATCTATCGGCATTTTTGGTTATTTTATAGCTAAACGGTCACTATTCTACACTTGTTCTAGAAAATTACATTTAGTATGACGAATTTTTGCTTTTACTACTAATATCACTAGAAACTGTAGAGTAAGCAACATTCTGCACCAGTAAAGGAGCCGATTTTATGTGTGGGAGCGAGAAGACTGTTTTATTACAAAACCTTTCTATTATTGAATCATGATTCTCAAGTGAGAGTAATAAAACAGTTATGACGATGATTTTGATAATCGAAATAAAAAGCAAAGAAAAAAA
>NW_023460617.1:14693-34343 GCF_013731165.1 Rhagoletis pomonella | reverse complement strand
TACTTATTTTAGACGAAATACCTTAAAAGCTCGAACGTATAATAATATTGGAAAATCACATCCATTGGTCCAATTGCAACGCAGGAGCGTTCGATATACTCAATGGTGCAACAGGTCGATTTAAACTGACCTCCACGGCCCCTTTTCTCACTTGGCTATTTTTAGTAATAGCTCGACTTCAGCACCACTTGGCAGCACGTTTTTGCAATAGTATTGCATACATATTTAAAACATTAGCCAAATCGGATCATAAATAAGATTTGTAGTAACAACTCTACTACAGCGCCAACTGTCGGATTAAATTGTGAAACTAAACCATCCAGAGACCCACTCAAATACACAAAAAGTTTCGTTAAAATCCGTACAACCATCTAGGAGGATTTCACTCACAAACACATATACAGAAAAATAGAAAAATTCATTCAAAGATAGCTAAAGGTCGGTACGTTTGTAGGCCTCACACCCCTTTTTACAATAGCTAAAATTTTTCTCCAAGGGTATGCGATTGATTTCGTATATCTCCATACTAATTTCCAAAACTCTACCATGCACACTTTCAGAGATATGTAGCATGAGAAATTCGGTTTGTATGGGAAGTTCCACTCCCCCTTTACATATAGATTTTTTATACCTTTCATGAGCATGAAATGGTATTATAACTTTGGTCCGATGTTTGTAAGTACCAGAATAAGAAGAGATAGACCCATTAAAATGTATACTTAAATGATCAGAACGGCGAGCTGAGTCGATTTAGCCATGTCCGTCTGTCTGTCTGTCCGTCTGTTTGTATGCAATCTAGTCTCTCAGTTTTCGAGATATCCGGATCAAATTTAGTAGGTGTGTGTATTTTTATAATGTATTAATCATTTGTCGGAACCGGAAGAATCGGACCACTATAACATATAGCTCCCATACAACTGATTGTTCAGATATGAGATTTTTCGTTATAACTTCTCCATTTATGCAGCTAGGAACATGAAATTTTGCAATACTTCCACCCATTATCAACAGAAAACTTAGAGTGAAAATTACAAAGATCGGGTCACTATAACATATAGCGCTCATACAACTGATTGTTCAGATATAAGATTTTTCGTTATAACTCCTCCATTTAAGTAGCTAGACACATGAAATTTTGCACTGGTGTCACTTATTATCAAAATAATACTTTCAGTGAAAATGGCGAAGATCGAGTCACTACAACCTATATCCACCATACAACTGATTGTTCAGATATGAGATTTTTTGCCATAACTTGTTCATTTATGCAGCTAGGAACATCAAAATTCGCACCGTTTCCACTCATTATTAACAGAATACTTATAGTGAAAATAACAAAGATCGGGTCACGTTTACATATAGGTCCCATACAACTGATTGTTCAGATATGCGATTTTTTGTTATAACTACTCCATCTATGCAGCTAGAATCATGAAATTTCGCACTATTTTCACTCATTATCAACAGAAAGTTTACAGTAAGATTAACAAAGATCGGGTCACTATAACCTGTTTATTGCCCCCATACAACTGATTGTTCAGATATGGGGTTTTACTGTAAAACTCCTTTATTTGGACAGCTAAAACCGATAAATTTCGTAAGCTATTTTTTACATAATAATACAAAGTCTACTGAGAAAATCGTCAAAATCTATGCTGTATAATCTTAATCTCTTGTACCACTGATTGTTCAGATACCAGTTTTTCGATATATGTATCTCCTTTATGTAGGAAGCTAAACCCATTAAATTGTGTTACCGGTTTACGTACCGATCACACAGCAGTGAAAATCACTTAGATTGGTGCTATATAAGGTATATCTTCCATACCTCTGAATGTTTAGCTAGAATTTTTTATATATGTATCTCCTCTATCTATGTCTGCTGTGAATATATAATTTTTTGCAAATGCAGTAATCTGTTAACGTAAAATTTTCAGAAGACGAAGACAGCGCTGCTTTTACTTGTTTTAGCCTAAAACCATCCTTGGGACACGTGCGGCAGGTGGCAGTTTCAAAAAAATCGGTTCAGCCGCTCTCGAGCCTTGCGAAAACTAACAAACGGCTTTCTAAATATATATTATTTGAGATATATTATATATTATAATTATATTTTAACAGTATCCGTTGTTTCTGATTGGCGCAGAAAAATCTGGCCTAGTGCCGAATTCGCCCCTTGATATGGTCGTTACTTAAAGCTATTTATATTCGAAATTGCATGAAAATTGGAAAACAGGAATCTATAAGCTTATCCAGGCAAAAAGCTACCTACGTACCGAATTTTAAGCAAATCGGACCATAAATACGATTACTTCGAACAGATCGGTCCCTGGTCCACTTCTCGAACAAAACGGATCATATATGCTAATATATACTAAAAAGCAACCTACGTACCGAATTTTAAGCAAATCGGACCGAAAATACGATTTTCTGGAATAGATCGGTCCCTGGTCCACTTCTCGGAAAAAATGGGTCATATATGCTAATATATGCTAAAAAGCTACTTACGTACTAAATTTTAAGCAAATCGAATCATAATAAGACCGGTCCCTGGTCCACCTACCCGAAAAAAAGTAAAATTTTTTTAGCCTAAAACATGGTGGATGTAGACAGAGAATATGCTATATTTTTATAAAAAGTTAGTGAATATTAAACAAACAAAAAGAAAACTGTACCTACTAGGTATTAAAAGCATGCGCTATTCAAATAACGAAGAGTGTATATTTCTTAATTATTAATCCAATACATATTACATATTATTTTACACGAAATATGCACCTCTCTAAAGTAAATTTTTTAGGCAAACTTTGGGTCGTTGAACACGAAAAAATTACCCATGGTTTCAAAGAAGTGTTTTCGAAAAGAAAATGATTGAAATTTCAATTTTTCGATTTTGGTCGCTTTTAACACTAATAATTTCCATCGAAATCGGCAAAGTAATATATTTTTGTAAGAGGACTGTAGGTCGCTTATGTTGATTGGATAATTTTTTCATGAGATATTGACGAATAGGTTCGAAATATACCAAAAACACGTTTTTCAAAAAAACTACGAAAGCGCTTGTTTGAAAGGAAAATTGGCTTGGAAAATATTTTTTTTTCTTAAGCGATTACCACAAAATTTGTATAACAGTTTTATCGATATATTTGATGCTGGTCTTCAATTTCTCGTCATCCATTGTCCATAATCGTACAATATTTAGAACGCATTGACTAGTTGAACCTTCAAAACCAGCTTACCCTTATGTAGTTATCAATTAGTTATCGACACTGCTTTTTTTTCGATAAGGAAAAGTTAATTTTAAAATATCGAAGAAAATGCGGGACAAAGGCAGGACACTTGGAAAAAATCAGTACATTTTGGGGGTTTTCTGTTTTGAAAAACTACGCAGGACAGACCTTTAAATAACAGTACGGTCCTGCAAAAAACAGAACGGATGGTCACCGTACCTACACCCAAAGATGAAGCATCTGTCGTTAGATCAAATGGCTTTCAGAAATCTGGGTAGAGTAACATAACGTCCTACGATGCAAGGACCTCTTTTATTTTGTTGTTGTTTGTTAAAAGCGCGTGATTGTTTTTCGTCCAATTCCACCTTAATCTTTTTCGACTGTGTGGCGCTAACCTTGCCGTTTTCTCCTTTTAAAATATCTGTCAACGGCTTTGCTATTGAAGCAAATTCTTTAATAAAGCAACGATAATAACTTGCCAGACCCAAAAAGGATATGACATTGAAAAGAGTGGCGGGTTTCTCGTAATTTTGAATAGCATCTATCTTGCTGGGGCTTGTTTTGATGCCACCCCTAGACACAACAAAGCCTAAGTACTCAACGCTTCCCTTAAAGAATTGCGATTTCTCGCGAAAAACTTTCATATTAGCCCGATGTAACCTAGTTAAAACCCATTGGATATGTTCGTTTTCCGAAAAGATGATGGCGTCATCGACGTAAACGTAATAGGACTTCCCTATTTGCTCCCTCAATACGTCAACGATAGCCCTCTGAAAAATGCTGGGTGCATTTTTCAAACCAAAGGGGAGTCTACAGAACTTGTATTTTCCGTTGCCTACTGAGAAAGCGGTATTCTCTCTATCCGTCTCTGCGAACGTTATTTGGTGAAAGCCTGATTTTAGGTCAAGTGTTGTAAAATACTTGGTATTTCCTAGGTTTGATAGTATCGCGGTTACATTAGGGATAGGATATTTATCATCGATGGTTTTTTGGTTTAATTTCCTGAAGTCTATTACAAAACGTTGTTTCACGTTGCGTTGTCCGTCCGTTTTTTTCTTATCTACAACCCAGATTGGGTTGTTATATGGTAACCTGGACGGTCGAATGATACCGTTTTTTAATAAATATCGAACTTCGGTATTCACGAATTCCGCTACACCCATAGGATAAGGGTATAGCTTAGAATAGACCGGGTCGGCAGTTTCGGTGCGAATAGTGGCGACAATATTTGTATTAAACGGGAGTGCCTCATTAAGATCAAAGAAAACTCGTAATAAATTTCTGACCATTTTTCGAAATCTATTTTCTATTTCCTCTATCCGTGTGAAATTCACATTAGCACACTTTAAAAACTTTATTTCCTCTGAGCCATTATTGGTCGTTATTTTTTTGGATTTCAAATCTATTGTTGGGTTTGTTTGCGTAAGCAGATCCAGACCTATTATCCCGTCGAACGTTGAAAGAGAAGGAAGTATAAAAAAGGTACTGTTTAAGTCAAAAATGTTGATTATGAATTTTTCTTTAATGTTAGTAAAGCCGTGGAATGACTTTACTAAAAAAGAATTTTCGACAGGTGTTACGTGGTTAAGCACTTTTAGAGGCTTAACATAATTTTTTGATGGCCCGTGTCTATTAGTAATTTTATTTTCCTCCCTGCAATTGTCCTTTCAATGAACGGTAGCAGGGAGTTCTGTCTAAAAAAATTATCTGGTCGGGTTCAGCAAGGTCGTCGTCGATTGCCGAGGTCTCTGAGTTTGCTACGTCAGGATACACGGCATCTTCTTGATTAGAAGTAGGATTGCTATTTGAAAGGTAGTTAACCCGTTGTTGTTTTGGTCCCGTGAATTTTGCAGAACTATTACTCGGCCTCTTCGCTGCCTGTCCGTATTTTTGGTTTTGATTACTAGGGTATCGAGATGAGTGGCCACCGTTTTGTTGTTGTGCTGTAGGTTATCTGAAGCGCTGCGAGAGATCAACATCCATTGGCTCTACTGGATCCAATTTCTGGGGAGTCTTGTTGTTGAAGTCCCGCGTTCTGCTAAAATGGGAGTTTTTCGCATGATAGGTATCCTTTGTTTGATATATTCCACCTATACCCTTTTCCCTAGATTGTTGTTTTAGCCTTTGTGCTTTGTCTTCCAAGCTCCTGGCATAGGTGCGTGCGAACATGTATCGCTCGTGGTTAGACTCAACTTCCTGAGCTAGCGCTAGGGCCGAAGGTAGATCCGTAGGCCGCGCTGAGAATAATACGGTTTTTGGTCCCTGAAATGAACACACGCAAAGCGTCCATTCTGTACTTTTCGTTCAGTGATGCAGCTATGGATTTGACATAGGTCATTATTGTCTTATTCGTTAAAAGAGTAAGTTTCTTTTCTACTTCGTCATAATATTGAAGTAGTGACAAACTTCCCTGGCGGAGAGTTGACATCTCCTGCTCTATCAGGTAAATCAGTAGTTTGTCAGAATAATGGCCTTTCATTTTATTTCTAATGATGGCAACAGCCTGATAATGTTTTCTCATAATTTTCAAAGACTTTGTAGGTGGTGTGTGCCGCCTGCCGCCACGATACATAATTTCTTGTTTACCATCGAAGTCTGGTAAGGATTTTACGATATCGAGAGGCTCTTCACATTGGTTCTCGGGTACAATTTCTGTTTCCCTATAAGTTTCTATCGTCGGTGCGTCGATTTTGACGTCATTTAGACGTTGATTAATATTTGCAAGTTTTTGCTCGAAATTTTCTCTTTGTTTGGCAAGCGCACTACAGACTGCACTTTCTACCGAATTGGAAAAAAAGTAATGTTATTTATAAAATCCCTTGTAAAGGTAAAAACAATGAGTCATGTAACAGCATATACAGGTAGCGGCCACTCACCGAATTTCAACGACGCTGTGATTCTACAACAATAACAACACTATAATAAGCGCTTTATCTTAGAAATGTTACATATGGGTGTTTCCATGAAAATGTCAACCAGGACTGAAAAAATAAAAACAACTGAAAAGGGTTTTTAAGACGAATTAATAAGAGAAAAATACTGAATTTTTATATTATAGAAGTATTTCAGCTTATTGGAATTTTAAAACTCAAAAATGGAAGAGTAAAACTGAATGTCTCTTCGACTCAGTTTTCTCTAATGAAATGAACTATTTTCTCTTTCCTATTAACTAAATTAAGAGATTTGAAACATTAGAATTACATCTTAAAATCAAACTTGCAATAACAACTAACTATAAAAATGAGAAAAAGGAGAAGTTAGAGCTCGAATAACGGTAATTTTTTGATTTGCTTCTGATAGTATTCCAATGTCGCGTACGTTATGCAAAAACATTGTTTGTCTATGTCATTTGTATATTGGCAGTCGCAGGTAATGCAGATTACAATTCTTAAGCGAGAATTCTTCTAGTTAAAGATATTCAGTAAAATTTTCTTTCCAACCGAAGTAAAAATATATTTTATTACCCTTTAAAGTTTGTCGCATAAGCACGAAAATTTCAATCAAATACATCAAAACCAATGTTAATTGCAAATTTTCCATTTAAATTATTTAGAATAGTTGTAAAACAATGAAACGGTGGCGAGAAGAGTTCTCAATAAATACATTTTATTACTTACGAGAAAAATTGTCGCGTACGTTATGTCGCGTACGTTATTGTTTTTTTTTTTAATATAAACCTAGCCAGAGATAATTTCTCCTAAAATATGAAAGGATTGTAAAGGTACATTATTTAGCTTAGTTTAGGAAATTTTAAAGAAAAGAAAAAATCCCATGATTCACAGACTTTCACATATATGCGTGTTTCCATGAAAATGTAAACCGAAAATGCAAGCAAATGAATTCAAACGGCTTTATAACTTTAAATTTCGTATTCAGATGGCGGAAAAAGGTTTTGAAAACGCGAAACGGTGGAGAGAAGAACTGAAAAAATTTAATTTAGTAAGTGTTACTAGTAAAAATATTGTATGGGGGAAAAATCTGTCGCGTACGTTATGTCGCGTACGTTATTATATTTTTTTTTAATAAAAACTAACCAGAGATAATTTCTATCAAAAAAATGGAAGGATTGTAAAGGTACATTATTTAGCTTAGTTTAGGAATTTTTAAAGAAAAGAAAAACTCTCATGATTCGCAGACTTTCGCATATATGTATATGTGCCTTAAAACCACTTCTTTTTTTGCCGCGTACGTTATCACCTCGTTTTGAACGGATATTTTCCACACCAAAGTTTCGAGGCTGCTTATTTTTTTCTCAAACATAGTACCCTTTGGTTGCAACATAACCGTAATCTTTTTTTTCTGTAACTTCTATTTTTGATAGATTTACGTTACTCTATAAGCGTACGAATGTCGCGTACGGCTGTATGTAAACACCCATATAATAAACACACCGGCAAACATAAGACTGAACTACAAAACGGACACTGAAAACTGCGCTCACTTGTACAGACACTTGCTTACCAACAAATCGACAGTACGCAACACTACGTCAAACAGTGCGGACGTGTAAATTAATGTATGTATGCATTTTGTTTTTAATTATTGGTTTGGCATTTGTATTTACGTATTATTTATGTTTTACATGTTTGTCAATAGTTGCCCTGAGGACGTTTACCGAAGCGTAATCGAAATATATCGAAAGCAAACGTCAAAAAAACTTGTGTTTTTATAAAATTTTTAAAATTGACCTCGAGCCGGCAAAATACTAAATTATAATTTCTTATATAAATGTAATTCATCTGGCAACCGAAAAACAAACTTTCAAAAAAAAGACGGAAAATGAAATAAAAACAATCATAATTTGATACACGTATATACATTTATTTTTAATAGTAATTTTGCATAAATTTTGGTGCAAAAACAAATAAAACGTTTACAATTTAACGTGTACAAATATAAGTGCTGAGGATCAAAACAAAGAAGAAAGGTATTAGGTGATACGCTGAGTAATCGCGTCTAAGTTTCTAGGTAAGTCAAGTCAAGTCTAAGTCTTGCATAACCCAGCTGTTGCTTGACTAGTTCACAAAACATACAAGTATTTTTAACCGACTTCACAAAAAGGAGAAGGTTATATATATATTTATACCCGAGCGCACTTGTGCACAAGGGTATTATAACTTTGTTCACATAACGGTTGTTTGTAACAGGCAAAACGAATCGAGATAGATATAGACAAATGTATACATAAATGATCAGAATGAAAAGAGAAATCGATTAAGCGGTGACTGTCTGTCCGTCCGTCTGTGCACACGATAACTCGAGTAAAAATTGAAATATCTTAACGAAACTTGGTACGTGAAATCGGATAATAACCACGCCTACCTCCCATATAACGGTAATTTTAAGAAATACGAAAACTGCGATATATTAGTAACTACTGAAGATAATTCACTCAAAATTTATACTTACAATGAGTCTCAGACGGAAAACATGAATATTATAGATTTTTGGAAAATGGGCGTAGCCACGCCCACTTATGGTTACATGTGTATATCTTGGTAACCGCTGCACCAATTTCTTCCAAACTTGGCACAGTTGTTGGCCTTAGTACAGCATACTAAATGGCTGAAAATTTTAAAAATCGGACAATAACCACGCCTACCTCCCATATAACGGTAATTTTCAGAAAAACGAAAACTGCGATATTTTAGTAACTACTGAAGATAATTCACTCAAAATTGATATTTGCAATGAGTTTTAGACGAAAAATAAGAATATTACAAAATTTTGGCAAATGGGCGTAGCCACGCCCACTTATGGTTACGTGTGTATATCTTGGTAACCGCTACACCAATTTCTTCCAAACTTGGCACAGTTGTTGGTCCTGGTACAGCATACCAACTGGCCGAAAATTTCTAAAATCGGACAATAACCACGCCAACATCCCATATAACGGTAATTTCGAGAAATACAAAACCTTCGATAAATCAGTAAATATTGAAGCTAATTTATTCAAAATTGATTATTGCAACAATTCTTTACCAAGAAATACGTTTATGACAAAATTTTGGAAAATGGGCGTAGCACCGCCCACTTGTGATCACATATATGTATCTCGCTAACCGTTCTAGCAATTTGTACCAAGCTCGGTATGGTTATTGTGCTTGCCACATAAAAGCAAACCGTTGAAAATTGTTGAAATCGGACTAAAATTGAGGCCGCTATTCTTATAACGGTAAATTTCAGATATGCTTGAAATTTCAATATTTCGAAATTTAAGGACGCTAATTTACTTAAAATGTATACACCCCGGCTTATCATGTAGCGGTAGCTTTCGGAAAGGTGGAAAACATATATTTAATACTTGCGCCGGGTATTTAATGTTCGGCTCCGCCCGAACTTAGACTTTCTTACTTGTTTTAATGTATGTTACCGCATAACTTTGGACCATTTAACCTATTTCAAAAATTCTTTATTTTAAAGGAACGGTGCTACCTCACGGGTGGCCCCATAGTATTTCGGTTTAGATCCGATCATTGGATCATGAAAAAATTAACGATAATCTTAAATTTTTATATAAGAATTTAAGTCGGTTTTGTTTTTTGCTTAAAAATTACTTGTTATATTTACATACATATTATTTAAACATCGGAATTAACAAAAAATTGCAGATAACGGCAAAAATACTATACAGGTACGATATATAAGTTAGCAAATACGTTTTAATTTAAGTGTTGTAAGTTGTACTTTTAAAGTATTTTAATAGATCTTTGTTCTCATTTAAATCTATATCATGGCATTCATGACCATACCTTTTTAAGTAATCCTTTGTATAAAGAATACCACTTAAGGTGGTGGTTTCTAGCTTGTTACGAATCTTTGTTTTGTTCAAGTTTATTTGAGAAACAAATCTTTCAAGTGCTGCCAGATAGCTTCATATGAAGATTTTTTGTATGGGATTTTATTTTGTTGCAATTATCTTCATGTGAAGATTTTTCTGCAAACGGGGTATAGTCGTTGCGCTGGGTATGCAGTTACAGTTGCATGGCTATACTCAATCCCGACTCTTGCGTCCTCGTTCGCACACTCTGGGCTACGTGAGCAACCCATGTGCAAGATGCGGTAACCAGGGTTCAGATTTGCCTCATTTTAGCCCCTCGCTCGCTCGTTAGTTTGCTCACGAGTAACAAGCGAAGCTGTTTGCAAACGAGCACTCGTTAAGTACGAGCGCACGCGCTGAGCAGCCAGCGAGCGAATAAGCTAACGAGGGTAGCGCAAGAGTAGAGCGGCAAGCAAACGACGACCTCATTAGCTCTGCCCTCGGGAGGGCGTCGTTGCGAACGATGCACTCATTTGCAGCAGCCGACGAGCGAGGCAAATGAGGCAAGCAGATTAGACAGGCAAACGGGTTGTTTGGTCAGCAAAAATGTATGGGATAAAAATTACATCAACTAAGAATTTCGAGTAAACGATTGTATGCATATATACACATATGTATGTATTTATTTATGTATAAATTCTCATGCACAGAAGAATAGATGCGTACTATTTTGACCAGTTTTATCTACTAGGTAGGCACATATGTGCATACATAAGTATCTATGTAAGTATAGTTTTTTTAATTTTCAATAACTTCTTATAAAATTTCAACTTATACACTTAGGTCTCTTTTTATGCGGATTTGAATTTAAGAGGTTTTTCAAACCCTTTTCTCGCTGTAGCGAGTTTGTTTTTTTTGAGAGTTTTTATTACTTTTTTCAATCTGTAAGGGGCAGTTCTTCCGATAAATAATTTGTCATTGTATTCTTACATGTATTCATGTATTCATGTATTTTTTATGTTTTTTGTTTGTTTTGGTTAAAATACAGAAGTGAAGAAATAAATTCTTTTTTTTTGAAGTATCTGAATTTATGCGTTTTTTGAAAATGCTGGAGCGCATCCCCTGTTTTTGTATGAAATTAAAGAACTTTTTTATGCGGCTTTCTGAGGAACGCATGTACCGCATAAAAAAGACCTAGGTGTAGATGAGAGAAAGACCATACAAGTCCAAGCAAGTTTCATACTTTGTAAAAAAAATTAGAAAATTTCAACAAAGTTTTATGAAAGTTTTAAACTTTTTAATCAGATTTAAATGTAGAGCAACGCTTGGTGTGTACTTTTCTCACTCGAAAAATATCATAATTGTGGTTTTTAATAATTTTGGGAACATTTCAAGTAGAATGTTCATATTTTTCCATTTTGGTGCAGACATACATACTAGGTAGCATCCATGGGCGGAGGGTAGGGAAAATCAGGGAAAGGCAAACGAGCGAGCCGATAAAGCGGGTAAACCAAACGGGCGATGTGAAGAAGGTAAAAGCTGAGTGGACAAAGGGGAAAAAACGAGCCATCAAAAGCAAACAATTTACTTAGGCAGGCAAACGTAATGGTAAGTACATATATAAGAGTGTGGTTTGGGGTAACATTTATAAGTCTTTGCTAATTAATCGTCGACGAAACAAGTGTATATTTAAAAATGGAAAACCTAGTGAGTTTTAACGCGGATACAAATATTTCAACCTGTTTACTGTGCAAAAAATCACTAAAAAAAAGGAAAAAGTGTTTATAATATTAAAAGGCATTATGCAACTATGCATAAAGGAGTTGCTGTCAGCGAGAATAGAGGAGCAAAAAAAAGTTGCAGAAATAAACATCGACAAAAATGAATTTTTGAATGCGTATGTAGAGATGGTAACAGTGAAAAGTATCCCATTCCGTACGACGAAAGTACTTTAAGAAACTCATACACCCTTACGAAAAAATGTTCGACCTTAAAATAAATTCTAAAAATATTGTGGACAAAATTGGGTTTGCGGCAGGACAAACAAAAAGTATTATAGCTGAAAATTTGAAAAAAGAGGCTTATTTGCCTTAAAATGGATGTGGCGACAAGACAAAATCGCCATATATTAGGCATTAATGCGCAATACATCGATGGATATAAAATAGTTATTCATACTTTGGGAATGGTGGAATTAAGAAGCAGACACACCGGAGAAAACTTAAGAGAAAAAAGATGCCGCCTACAGGGCCACGCTGCGATCGGGCGCAACGCGCGCTATGTGGGACCGCTATAGGGATCTGAAGAGGGAAGCGAGACGTATTTGCCGCAATAAGAGAGAGGCCGAAATACGTGAGTGCGAATAGCTTGAAATGCTGGCCGACAGGAAGAATGCCCGAAAATTTTACCAAGAGAGGCGACTTACGGAAGGTTTCAAGACCAGGGCGTACTCCTGCAAGAACAACAATGGGGACCTAGTAACCGATGTTCAGAGCGTACTTAAATTATGGAGGGAACACTTGTCCGCCCTACTGAATGGTAGCAGCACGGAAAGTTGTGGAGAAGAAGAACCCGAGCCCGCAGTCGATGATGACGGATTCGACGCTCCACCGCCTGATTATGACGAGGTACGAATAGCAATAACGCGGCTGAAAAACAACAAAGCTGCTGGAGCTGACAGCCTGCCAGCTGAGCTATTCAAGGCGAGGTCAGAATATGGTCAGATGAACGCATTCTCGACGACTGAAATTAAGTGTGCTCTGCCCAATCCACAAGAAAGGTGACCCCGCCATTCGCACCAAGTGTGGCTTTAGATCTGGCAAATCCACCATAGACCAGGTATTCACAATACGCCAAATCTTGGAAAAGACCCGCGAGAATAGGATCGACACACACCATCTATTTGTCGATTTCAAAGCCGCTTTCGACAGCACGAAGAGAACTTGCCTTTATGCCGCGATGTCTGAATTTGGTATCCCCGCGAAACTAATACGGCTGTGTAAAATGACGTTGAGCAATACCACCAGCTCCGTCAGAATAGGGAAGGACCTCTCCGAGCCGTTTGATACCAAACGAGGTTTCAGACAAGGGGACTCCCTTTCGTGTGATTTCTTTAATCTTATGTTGGAGAAGATAATAAGAGCCGCAGAACTGAACCGCTCAGGCACAATACTTTATAAGAGCGTACAATTGCTGGCGTATGCCGACGACATCGATATTATCGGTAAAAACAAGGGCTACGTCTGTTCTGCCTTCTCGGGATTGGATAGAGAAGCAAAGCGAATGGGTCTGGTGGTGAACGAGGACAAAACGAAGTACCTCCTGTCATAACACAAACAGTCAGAGCATACGTGTCTTGGCACCCACGTCACTGTTGACAGTTACAAGTTTGAAAAAGTAGACGACTTCGTTTATTTGGGAACCAGCATTAACACCAATAATAATGTCAGCCTTGAAATCCAACGGAGAATCACTCTTGCCAACAAGTGCTACTTTGGGCTGAGTAGGCAATTGAGAAGTAAAGTCCTCTCTCGTCGTACAAAGATCACACTCTATAAGTCACTCATCATGCCTGTGCTGGTGTATGGCGCGGAAGCATGGAAAATGACAACATCCGCTGAGGCGGCTCTTGGAGTGTTCGAGAGAAAGATTTTGCGGAAGATTTACGGGCATTTACGCGTTGGCGACGGCGAGTACTGCAGACGATGGAACGATGAGCTGTATGAGCTTTACAACGACATGGACATTGTGCAGCGAATTAAAATATAGCGGACCGCTGGCTTGGCCATGCAGTGTGCGTTTCACCTTCAAAGCGAACAGACGTTCAAATCTCTGAAGACATTCACGTGTACTAGCCGACGATAAATTAAAGTGCGAAAAGGAAAAATAAAGAATTGAGAAGTGATATTCTCTTTAGTTCCAAAATTCTCTTGTGAACTTAAAAATAAGACTTGTTGCTTATTGAGGGAGTAATAAATCTTAGCACAGGGCGCGCCAAGTGACTAAATCCACAACAAAGAAAAGTCTATTGGATGTTGGATTTAATTCAAATATATAGATACAATTGTTTATTAGAGAGATTGAAGCAATACAATATTACTTGAAGAAATGAATTCAATGTTGCCCAAGTGGCTTAATCAAAAAAGGTAATTCGATAAAACAAGTGCGATGCGGTCGCGGCGGTAGTTGAATACGAAGTACTTAACTTTCTTAATTGCGGGCACAGGTCACCCCATGACACCGCTTACAACAAGGCAATCCAACTTTCCAAATTCCAAAATTAATTCACAATAATATAAATGACAAAGTTGCCGGTCGCACGCATAATATGAAAAATGAGAAAACATATAAGGATCAGTCAAATTCTATTAAATTGGCGCTCATGTCCTCGACAGACTACATAGATAAATTCTATAAAACTTTATTAAGTCAACATGAACAAACCACCAGACTACTTAATGAAACCACCGAATATCCCATCACTTCAATGGGATAACTCAAAAACATTGAATATAATATCAGAAAATCCAATATATTTGACAATGACACGTATTAACAGCACGGAAAACCTGTCTAGTGTCTCTCCATTTCTAATTAAAAAAGCAATTGACGCAACATGCGGTGAAATCGAGCTTTGCAAAAAAAATTAGAAGTGGCCAAATATTAATGAAAACCAAAAACACCAAACAAGCACATAAACTCTGCACTTTAATAGCCTTATCAAAAACTATCACAGTGGACATAACTTTACATCCCACACTTAACTTTTCTAAGGGAGTTATATATTGCAGCGACCTAAGAGATATCCCTGAAAAAGAAATTCTCGATGAACTGACATCCCAAAGCGTTTGTGAAGTTAAAAAAATCTACAAAAAAATAGACAGTCAATTAAAAGAAACAGGACTAATAATTTTAACATTTTCCTCGTCTTCATTGCCGAATAAAATTAACATTGGTTATCTAAGTATTCCGGTTCGACCATACATTACACTCCCTGCGCGGTGTGAGAACTGCCTAAAATACAATCATCTTGCAAAGTTCTGCAAAGTCCAGCGAACCTGCCCTAACTGCGAAGAAAATAACGAAATATGCAACGAAAACATAAAATGTGTAAACTGTGATGCTAACAAACTAGCAGACACCAACCACAATGCTTTAGACAGAAAGTGCCCTATATTTTTGAGAGAAAAAGAAATACAAGCAATAAAGGTTACATCAAATGTCGACAACAAAACTGCTAGAGCCATATACAGAGAACGTCATCAATACAACAACTCCAGCTATTCTACCATATCAAAACAACAGGACCCACAACCACCATCCAATATTCACCACACCACACAGAATACTCAAATCAGCCACAAAACGCCGTACAACAAAACAACACTCAATCACTCGAAACCCACTCCAACTCCAACAACAAATACCGCCATACCTCCAAATACTCCAGTCGCAAACAGAGAAATTGTACAGTACACGGACCTACTCACCGAAAGCTCAGACAACGAAACACCATCCACATCAAAACAAAGCATTAAAATACTACCAAGAAATACTCCTAAGCGACTAGTATTCAGAATAAAAAAGCTCAACCCAACAACAAGCAAAACGAAACGAGTAAAAGCTCCAACTAGTATTACCAGCCCTGGCATGGATTACTCCGACCTATTTGAATAAATACTAACCATACTACTTTATATTACTATATTATTTATAAGATTTGTTTTATATCCTCTTCTTTGTAACCAATCCAACACTAATTAGTATACACCTAATGACCGCTGCGCTAAAAGTTTTACAATGGAACATAAGAGGCTACTTAAACAACTATAACGAACTGCAATTGCTAATTAAAAAAAATTAAACCACAGATAATCAATTTGCAAGAGACCCATCTTCAAGACAATATGGTAATCCCTATCCCTATAAACTTCAAACTTTACCGATCCTCTAACCCCCGCAACTCATTTTCTGGATCTGCCATATTAATACATAATTCCATACAACACCAAGTCTGCAACACAACAACCAACAAGTTCGATATTACAACTATAATCGTTCAATCTAAAATAAAATTTTTAAACAGCTCTGTATACATTTCCCCTCACATACATTTCAGACTAAAAGACCTTCAAGACACCTTTAACACACAACACCTTCCACATTTCATCTCTGGCGACTTTAACAGCTGGCATGCTAGCTGGGGATCTCCTAAAAGCAATAAGAGAGGAAACACAGTCTCCAAATTTATCACACAATCATTGCTCACTCTATTAAATGACGGCCGACCCACTCATTACACAACACACCACACCTTCACACATGTTGATTTGACTCTCTCATCTCCTAATATAGCCCTACAAAGCAAATGGGAAATTGAACCCAATCTGTCAGGCAGCGATCACTTCCCCCTAGTTATCTCTCTTTTCCCCAACCAAAATCCAACACCCAATATAAAACGACCTAAATTCAACATGAATAAAGCTGACTGGGACAAATTTAACCTTATATCAAACAAAATCAGTTCAAACAAACCCACCAGCTCAAACATCAATAAAGAAGCAGCTAACATTCAGAGAATAATTTTAGATAGTGCTACTCACTCCATTGTCCAAACTAGGTACACTGTAAAAAAATCAGTGCCGTGGTGGAACAAAAAACTCCAAGAACTAAAAATGGATAGGAATCGAAGTTGGAATGTGCTCAAAAGAAACATATCCTTAGAAAATATTATAAAATATAAAAAAGCAAATAACCTTTTTAGGAGAGAACTTAAGTCTTCAAAATCTAAGTCCATGAATGAATTCACCTCGAATATCAACCCTAGGAGCCCCATTGGGCAAGTATGGTCAACGATTCGACGATTCTGTGGACTGAAATGTTTCCCCACGATGCACTGTATACAAAATCAAGGCAGTAACCAATGTCGCATAACAGAACAATTGGAAATAGCCAATTTATTCGGAACGCACTGGTCAAAGGCATCTGACGACATTAATTTTTCGCACTCTTTCCTCCAGAACAAACACCGTTCTGTGTCCGCAGTACACAATCTAATCGTAGATAAGACAGCTCAGTTCATAGAAAACAAAATTACCTCGAGCTTTCCATGGCGTTGTCCCTGCTAAATGGACACACCCCTGGAATTGATAGAATATCATATTCTATGATTAAAAATACATCAAATCCTGTAAAACTGCGAATCCTTTCACTCTACAATAACATTTTCGAAAACTACCTCCCTCAAATCTACAAAAATAGCCTTGTAATCCCCATTCAAAAACCAAATTTAGACAAATCTTCTATCGACTCATACAGACCTATTTTCTTAAACCCTTGCTGCGCTAAGGTGCTCGACAAAATTATAGCGAATAGACTATGGTGGTTTATTGCAACTAATAAACTACTTCATAGCCATCAAATTGGATTTAGGAAAGGGAAATCGGTGTCTGATTCGCTAATTTACTTAGATCATCAGATCGCTCACTCCCTACAATTAAAGAAACACATATCATTATATCACTTGATTTTTCTAAAGCCTTCGACAAGATCGGCGTACATACAGTCCTCGACCAACTAATGCTCTGGAAAATTGGACCAAAAATATTTAATTACATTAAGCACTTTATGACAAACCGAAAAATTAGAGTAAGAATCGGCCAATATCTATCCCAATCCTATCCATTTCAAAATGGCATACCTCAAGGCTCTCCCCTATCAGTTAGTCTTTTTTTAATTGCCTACAATAAACTTTGTGGCATTCTCTCCTTACATAAAGAAATCGACTTTCTAGCTTACGCAGATGACTTTATATTAATAAAAAAACTCAACAAAGACAAGAACATAAAAATAAGCTTAAATAGCATTCACAACAATATCATAACATGGTGCGACTACTCAGGCGCAGAGCTGTCTGTGGAAAAATGCAAACACATACACGTATGCAGAAAACATAACTGCCGCACAGAAATATTTTCGAACAATATGGCAATAAGCACTGTGGATAATATTAAGATCTTAGGCATTACATTTAATAAAAGATACAATTGGAATACACACATACAAAATCTCCTAGCTTCATTAAATAAACGTCTTAATATTATAAAATGTCTCTCTAACCAAAACTACAACTGTAACCCAGCTTCGTTAATCTCCGCAATTAAAGCCTTAATTGTTTCCAAAATTAACTATGGCCTTTATCTCTTTGGATCATCTCCAAAATCTATATTAAACAAATTAAAAACCACATTATATGCGGCCATAAGAGCTTCAATTGGCGCCTACCGCACTACACCTATAAATAACTTGATCTACGAAGCCAACCTTACCCCAATAATTTTAAGCTTAGAACTCATTATCGTTAAACAATCCAAATCAATTATGGCAAATGACCAGTCGCCTTTATCTAAGCTTACAACAAAAATTAATAAATCTAAAAGACTCCAGAAGGTACCTTCAGTAATAAATAAAATTATTAGTTATGCCAATCATTACGGTATTCCAATAAACAATAAGCAAATATCATCTCCTAAGTTCCCTAGTTGGCAGCTCTCGCCAACCTCTGTAGATACATCCTTACATTACTTTACCAAAAATGAAACATCCCCTGAAATTTACAAGAAGCACTTCTTGGATCTCACTAATAGGCTTAAAGCATTCAAATTCATCTACACAGATGGCTCCAAAATAGAAAATTGTGTAAGCTTTAGTGCAGTCTACAATGACAAAATAATAGTTGTGGGACAGTTACCAGCCTATAGCTCGAATTTCTCGGCAGAAATTATAGCCATCTATGAAGCTATAAAATTTGCCAGCCAAAACCGAGGCAAATTCGCAATCGCCACAGACTCACTTTCATCTCTCGAAGCCATAAAAAGCCCAAAAACTAATAACATCTATGCAGACACCATAAGAAATTTCCTCATAAAAAATAAAGATAAAATAAAACTCGTCTGGGTGCCAAGCCATGTACAAATTAAAGGCAATGAACTAGCCGATCTAACTGCAAAGGAGGCTTTGAGACGTCCCCTCATTATGACCAGTAATAACCTAGCTAGCGACATACAAAGCTACATAAAAAAACTGTTTGCTCTTAAACAAAGTAATACATACGACAAAACTACCAGTTGGTATAAAAAAATAAACCCTCAAAAATTAACCATGAATGAAATCGCCAAAATCGACCGAAACTCCGAACTAACAAGAAAGGACCTAGTCAAACTTGCAAGAATACGATTGGGGCACAGCACTTTGACAAACCAACATTTACTAGATAAAAATGCGACGAATATATGTAGATACTGCAATAGATCCCCAATCAACATAGAACACATTTTAGAAAATTGTAAATTTTTCAACCAATATAAAAGATCCCTACCCAACACTAAGCCAATCGACCTTCTTATAAACCCAACCCTCGACAACCTCAAAACGTTTATAAGCTACTTAAAATATTGCAATGTATACGACAAAATCTAATCAAAAACCATTATCATAATTAATGTACTCAACTTTTCTTCTAACTTATTACGGATAAGCATTATTTAGCTTAAGGCCACCGCAGCCATAGCTTAACTATTTGTTGTATTTAAGTTTTTAACTGTAAGTGCAACTTTCTTAATAAAACAAAAAAAAAAACAAAAAAAAAAAAAAAAAAAAAAAAAA
>NW_023460617.1:0-14593 GCF_013731165.1 Rhagoletis pomonella | reverse complement strand
ATTTACTACAAGAGCGTGCAATTGCTGGCTTATGCCGATGACATCGATATCATCGGTATCAAAAACCGTGGAGTCTGCTCTGCCTTTTCCAAGTTGGATAAGGAAACAAAGCGAATGGGTCTGGTGGTAAATGAGGACAAGACGAAATATCTCCTGTCATCAAACAAACAGTCAGCACATTCGCGCCTTGGCACCCACGTCACTGTTGACAGTTACAATTTCGAGAAAGTAGAGAATTTCGTTTACTTGGGAACCAGCATTAACACCGATAACAATGCCAGCATGGAAATCCAATGCAGAATCACTCTTGCCAACAAGTGCTACTTTGGACTGAGTAGGCAATTCAGGAGTAAAGTCCCCTCTCGACGTACGAAAACCACGCTCTATAAGTCACTCATCATGCCCGTGCTGGTATATGGCGCAGAAGCATGGACAATGACGACATCCGATGAGGCGGCTCTTGGAGTGTTCGAGAGAAAGATTTTGCGGAAGATTTACGGGCATTTACGCGTTGGCGACGGCGAGTACCGCAGACGATGGAACGATGAGCTGTATGAGCTTTACAACGACATGGACATTGTGCAGCGAATTAAAATATAGCGGACCGCTGGCTTGGCCATGTCGTTCGAATGGCCACCGACGCTCCAGCTCTGAAAGTATTCAACCTGGAACCCGCTGGTGGTAGCAGAGGAAGAGGGAGGCCCCCACTGCGATGGGAAGATCAGGTGGAGAAGGACTTGGCTTCACTTGGCGTTTCCAATTGGCGTCAATTGGCACAGAAGAGAAACGACTGGCGTGCTTTGCTGAACTCGGCCAAAATCGCTTAGGCGGTTACAGCGCCAAATAAGAAGAAGAAGAAGATTTTTCTGATTATTTATGAAAAATATCGTCATTTTGATCTGTTTGTAAGTAAGTTTTGTGGCACTAGGAACATCTTACACAAGCAGTTGTGTCTGTCTCTCCTTTCCGAAATATTTTTTTTGCTTAATGTATGCTATTTACTGTAAGTGGAAAGAACTGAATATATGTTTTTAAAGTTTTTCTATTTAACAAGAAGAGGAAGAGCGAAAAGATTTTGCATATGTATTAGATATTTCGAAATATTCTTTGTTATTCATACATATGTATGTACAAAAAGATGCGATAAGTAAAGTGCGCCGAAATATAAAAAACAGCGGTTACGCTCACTTGGTCATGTCGCACAATGCGGCCGAAATTCAAAATTGGGCCCAAAATTCGAAGGTTTAAAGAAATGATTCGAAATTTCGTACTAGGGGGTTTTAGAGGTCGCTAATTACGAATCCGCTTCAGAATTTCAAAATTCGAAATGGCGGATACAGTAAGGCGTCTGGTAAATTTCGGGCTTTTTAATAAAAATTCTTAGAAAGATTTTGAGTATGCAGTTTTATAGCCAACTCAATTTTAGTGTCACAAGGTCCAAGTTTGAAGTAGCTAGGACTTACCGTTGATTTTTAAAAATTTTTTGTTGTTGACGGTGTCAGTTATTTTCTTCCATAAGAAGTATGTTCGATGATATGAAGAAAATGAGCAACACCTTCAACAAAAAAAATTTCCAAAAATCAACCGTAAGTCCCAGCTTCTTTAAACTTGCACTTTATTATACTTAAATTAAATGGGCCACAAAACTGCATACTCAAAATCTTTCTGTGAAATCTAATTAAAAAGATCGAAATTTTTAATACAGGTGAAGCTAATATTTATAAGCATATTAAAAACAAAAAAAAAAACATAAGGAGCAGAAATGAGCATTTGAGTTATGTTTTATTCTGTAGCTAATACTTTTCTACGTAAACTCCAATAGGTTTAAAGGCAGCATCCGAAAGCGTGTTGTTACTGTTGCATTTAACAACTCAAATTTTGTTAAAAATAAACGAAAAAATACCTTTAATTACATTTTTATTCTTAAAAATTTCTGTTACGGTATTTGTTTTCATAAATTTTTTAACGTATTTTACTAACCTTCAGACGTAGAATCCATTTAGTTTTGTTTGATTTACTATTCTCTAACTACTTTTATACGTTAATAACTTTTCGCTTTTTATTACAATAATCATGTGCTTGGAAGAAGGATTTAGGGTACAGGTCGTTAAAATGAACAGTTTTCGCTCTTAGGTGATCCCTTTAGCCAACTCAATGTCAAAAAAGACCTATCTAGAAACTTTATTTTCTCGAATTTTGGCCGCACTTTTGGATTTCGGCCGCACTGTGTGTCGTACAGATGGACAGCAAGAACGGAAAATAGAAATTTCAAATTGTACCTAATTTGACAATAGAAATGTACCTTTTTGCTGTCAAACGTATCTAAAAAGTATCTCACGATTTTGTTAACTTTTCTTTATTACTTTCAGACTATTGGTAACAATTAAATAAATTTATACATTATTTGCGTTACTAAGAAAGTAATTAATATATCAATACAGTTGAATTAATATTCATAAAAATTCAATAAAGATATATGTTTGTACATTGGGGTGGTCCAAAAAAAGTCAAGTCGGAATTTTAATGCTCTCACCCTCTAGGACTGTACTATACCGAAAAAATTGTTTTTATTTGAAAATCAAAAAATATTAAGGGGACGCTCAAAGCACTCAAAGTTTTCCATGTATTTTATATGGGGAAAAACAATTTTCGTAGAAATGGTATAAAATTTTTGATAATCAATATTTTTCGATCGAAAAACTTTGTTTCTCTTTTGGAGATTTTCAGTAATATTACCAAATTCTTTATTTAATCATTTTATATTATTAAGTATTTCTTATAGGACCCCTAAAACCCTCAAAAAATGCAATGGGGATCCATAAAAAATCGCTAGTATAAGAAATGGTAAAATAAGCAATTGGGTATTATTATTGGCAGTCTCTTCAGGAGAAGCAACGTTTTCCGTTCAAAAAATTAGATTTTACAGATTTCTATACCATTTCAACGAAAACTTGTTTTTCCCCATATAAAATACATGGAAAACTTTCAGCGATCACTAAATATTTTTTGATATAAATAAACGGGGTATAATTTTGTCGGTATCATTCGTTCTTTCATTTTACTTAACCCTGCTTATAAACTGTATGTTTTAGCAGGTTTTCTAATAGTTACATTTGAGTTTTCATGTTTGAGAATTACATAATTATTCAAAAATATACTGAAGTACTTAAGTAGTGAAGTATTTAAGAAAATGGCATTAGTTCTATTCATTTAATATGTTGGCTCTGAATCGCAAACAGTTAACAACATGAGAGGTACACCATGCTGACTGTAAACTGATCGGTCAATTAGAATATATGCATTGGATTGCTTTCAAACTCTTTTAGAAGTGGTCCTAGGTAGTAGTCCCTAAAGGAATAATAAATTGGGTACTTGAAGAGCATATGCGTGAGGCTTTCCATTTGGCCTAGATTGCACTACGTACATGAGGCATTTGGGTCTATTTTGTAAACCAGGCCCTTGACACAAAACCTTATGTGGTACTTCGTAGGCAGGCGAACTTGAGCTAACATTTTACTCAAAATTTGATTTACTCAACCATCGTTGCAAGCTAAATGAATTCCGCCTCTAATTTAGCTAGCTCTCAGACGGTCCGGGCGTGTTTTCTTTCGCTCTGTGCTTTATGGTTAATATTATATATCGCTCGCAATAATGAGTTTGTGTACTAATTGTGCGGAAAATTGTAGGCTTAAAGATAAAATTCTAAACGCGATTTCGGACTTGGACAGAATAAAAGCACTTTTATCGCATAAATTGAGTCAGTAAATGATAATACTAACCTGCCGGCTCCTGGTATAATTGAAAACAAACGAAATACTCGTTCAAAACATAAAGCTAGTGAAGGTGTTGTTGCTCAGCCATCTAAAATGCAAAAGCACACTCAAATGGCCTCATCTAAATCTAATGATGCTATTGTTGCTGCTAATAGCCTAACAGCTGGGAATGCACCTGATAATAATACCGGTTTAATAACTACTCCTGGTGGTAATACTGGTAATACTGGTATTTCTGCCTTTTTGCCTTCTTCTTCGGAGACATCGTCTGCTGTGAATGCTGCCAGTGAAGGTGTTATTGCTCAGCCAGTTCTAATGCGAACGCACACTCACATGCACGCTCATCTGTGCCGCCTAATGATGCTGTTGGTACTGCTAACAATCTAGTAGTTGATAAGATCACAGAAACGCATTGTGTTTCTGATGCGCCGGGTATTAATACCGGTTTTTCAATTACACCTGGTAGTAATACCGGTTTGTCTGTTGCTTCTTCTGTTCTTTCGCCTACCACTCCTGTTGGCACGTTGCCGGCTACATTTGCCAACTCATGCTTTTTGCCTGCGCGTGCTCCTGATGCTGCTTCGTCGTATGCCGCCGCTGTGGCTAATAATGTTACGTCAAATAATACAATAGCGAATAATGCTACTAACAATGCACATCTAAATAATGCACAGTGGTCTGTTGTGCCTAAAAATCGCACTCATAAAAAACAAAGGCTTTGTGTATTTGGAACTAACGATAACTCTGAGCTGGGAGTTGTTCTTCGTCAGAAATGGCTGCATATCTCTTCGTTTTTGCCCTCCGTTAATACGGAGAACATCATTGAATATGTAGCCAAACATGCGGCTATCAATAGGAATGAGATTTTATGCTATAAGCTTCTTAAGAAAAATACTAATTCGGAGGATATTAAATACATAAATTTCAAGCTTGGTGTTCCAGAACGTCAATATAATAAAATGCTGACATCAAATATTTGGCCTTCAAATGTTTCTATCCGACCATTTGATTTTTTTCAAAAAAAGTCGTCAGCCTCAGCCCAAGAAGTAAAAAAACTCTTCTGCTTCTGCCCACAAAACAAGCATTTATTATCAAAATACTTCGGGACTCAGAACCAAATCTGAATCCGTTTACGTTTTGAGTTCGCAACTGGATTACGACTGTTTCGTCCTAACCGAGACTTGGCTAAATGTTAACTTTTTTGATGCGGAGTTCTTCAACACGGCTCTCTTTGACGTTTTTCGCAAGGATAGAGATTTTGCTAAAACTGGTGTTAGTAGGGGTGGTGGTGTGCTTATTGCTACACGCAGATATCTTCGTGCTTCGTTTTATGTGCTACCGGGTTCCAATTCCGTGCTGGATCAACTTTGCGTAAAATTACAAGGTGCGTGTGGTCTGCTGTATATTTGCGTGTCCTACATCCCGCCGGGCAGCTCGGATGTCATATATAAGGCACATATTGACAATATCCTAGCACTTCACGAGAAAATTGGTGACAGTCAACTTTGTGTTTTGGGCGATTTCAATTTAGGTAATATTTCTTGGAGCTTTATGGATAATAATAATTTTCTCACTCCATGTAATGTTAATAGTTCATGCGAATCTTACGTAATTGATAACTTGCTATTTATTGAATTGTCACAGATCAATGCTTTTCTACATGAACTTAATCGAATTTTAGATTTAATATTTGTTAGCTCTAATTTTAATTTTAAGCTCTCGCATGCGGCCAGTTACATCTCGCCTTCCAATCTGTATCATAGTCCACTCGTGTTGGAAATTGAATTTTTTAAATATTTTGAACTGCTAGGTAGTAGAAAACAGTTGCTTTTAACTTCTCGCGTTGTAATTTTGTGGAATTAAATAATTTGTTTGAGCTGGATTGGTCTCGGCAATTTGAAAATGTGGATGTAGCTGGCTGTTACGATATTTTTAAATCTATTATAGTTGACACTTGCGTGAGTCACATCCCGATGTTAAGTGCTAAACCTTCGAAGCGGCCGTGGTTCTCTAGAGAACTCATACGACTAAGGAACTTGAAGAATAAGTTTTATAAAAAGCAAAAGCATTCTAATGATGTTAATTTTCGTTAGCGGTATGTGTCTTACAGAGGCAAATTCAACAAGCTCAACAAATCTTTGCATCGAAATTATATTCGTAATATAGAAAGCAATATTAAATGTAACCCCAAGGCCTTTTGGAGTTACATAAAAGCTAAGAAAAACTGCTAAAATATACCTGCGTCGGTTCATCTTAAAGGGGTTTCAGCTAATTCCATCTCTGATGCTGCTAATCTGTTTGCCAAACTTTTTTCTTCGAAATTTATTTGAGACAATGCTGATCATGGCTTTGTCCCTGAAGATCTCCTGTTTAATTCAGATACTTCCATCAACTTCGGGAAATTAGATTTGACTGTCGAAGATGTCATTGATGGCATCAATCAGCTTATGCCATCCACTAATACAGATGTTGATGGCCTATCGGTCGTTCTAATTAAAAGTTGTCCTGCCTTGATTAAGCCTCTAAGGCACATTTTCAACATGTCACTTGCTGCTGGAGTCTTCCTTGATGACTGGAAATTGACTTTTATTACGCCTATCTTTAAAAGCGGCAATAAAAATTATATTGAGAATTATAGGCCAATTTCCAAGCTAACCACAGTTTCTAAACTGTTTGAGTGCATAGTTAAGGACAAAATATACTTTGCCGTCAAACATATGCTATGTCCTAATCAACATGGGTTTGTTCCGGGCAGATCTACCTTAACTGATTTAGCTGCCTTTACGGAGGATTGTCTGGATACCTTTCAAAGGGGTTTTCAAATGGATGCAATCTACGCAGATTTTTCTAAGGCTTTTGATAGGGTATCTCACCCAATGTTGATAGCTAAATTTGAGGGTCAGGGCTTTCACTACCAATTTTTAAAGTGGACGTGGAGTGTGTCGTTCGACTCAATAATGTACCGTCTTACTCTTTTGTTGCTTCCTCTGGTGTTCCCCAGGGTAGTGTCCTAAGCCCGTTACTATTTGTCCTTTTCATTAATGATATTTCCTCCTGTTTTTCCAAGTGTAATTATATTCTATACGCGGATGACCTGAAGATTTATTATGAAATTAAATACCCTGCAGAAAAAAAAGTATCAATTGATAAAAAATAACCCACTTTTAGTTAGCTACATAAAGTCAACTCGATAATAGTTGACAAGTAATGCAAGAGTAATACAGACGCAATCGGGAGATTGTTTTCTTTAAACACGTTTCTATTTAAATATCCTGCACTTCACAAATACTTTTTCGAGTTGAGGACAAATAAAAGGAATATCGAAATATCATATTATCATTTTGAAGTTATGTCTGACGGTGTTCGAATATTGGACCACCTACAGCAGAATATGTAAATATATATCAAATGTAATAAAATACAGTAAACAAATAAAAACAGCGAAAAAAAAAATTTGTTTTTCTATTGATATTTTATGTACAAAAGTAGTTAGTTACATGTTAGTTACATCAAATGCAGAGGTAAGCGCCCTTAACTATTTCGCAGCCATCGCCCTGCAAATACAGTTAGCTTTACTCAAAGGAAATATAAGACGTGTTACACTTAAAATTGAAAATTTTCCGCTCAAATATTTTGTATAGTAAACTGACTAGTAGGCTTAGCTTTTTTATATTTGAATTTGCTGTGGTATAAATTTTATTCACTAACAGTTTTCGTTTTGTTCGGTGCATCGAATTGAATATGTCGTCGCCACAAGAGAAAGGGCGAGAAAACATGATGAAAATTTATTTGAGTAATAAAGCAGCTACATATAAATCTATAGCAAAACAAGCAAAACGCAGTTACGCGACCGTCCGAAGAACAGTTATTCGCCTTTTAAGAGTAAATACTGTCGCCAGAAAAAAGGGAACCGGGAAAAATACCTGTAGGAGAGATATGAAGTTCGAGAACAATGTGATAGAAGTTTGAGAAAAAACCCTAATCTATCGTTACGTGATTTGGCAAAAAAAAATATGGTACTAATGCCGTACGGATTTCAAGAATCAAAAGACATGGCATGAAGTCTTTTAAAAAATATATTGTTCCTCGTTAAGAAAATAAGCAACAAAAAATTGCGATTTCGAGAAGTCGAAAATTGTACAAGCTTGCATTATAATGGACGACGAAACGTACATTAAAAAGGATTTTCGATCTCTTCCTGGCAAAGAGTTTTATTCTGCGAGAAATTTTGGGGAGGGAAGGGATTTGTCAATGTGGTGAGCGTAGTACGCCGTTTGTGACAACAGGTACAATAAACTCCGAAATTTACTTGAATGAGTGTTTGAAAAAAAGGCTTTTACTCTTTATAAGAACTCATCGAGGTTCTACGAACATCGAAAATATCGATGTTTTGCTTCGATGCATCGAAAATTTTCCACTCGATGTATAAATAGTCGATGTATCGATGTTTTTTGACATCTACGGTACATTGAACCGTCAATCCAGTTTTTTAATTGTTCAAAAAAAAGAAGTGACTTTGGCCAAAAAATTTAAATAGCTGCAAGAAGTTCCGTTAGAAACATAGTTAGCTCAGTTGCAGTAATTTATTTCAAATTTTCTACAATTTTTCTAATAACATATTTTGTTGTGAAACATTCTCTGAAAAATCCTATTCAAATGGATGTATGCCCTTCGATCCATCGAAAAATATCGATGTACATTTCGATGCATCGAATCAAAGAAAAACATCGATGTATTTTTGCCACTGACATCCCTAACCCATATACGAACAGCGGTAGTGGAGCAATGATTTCCACGCACACAGTCTCATTGAATCGTTTTTATGCAATGGTCGGCATCAGTGATCGGACTTTAAAAAAATTCTGTGTGGTAGAATCAGGGGAAAAATGTGGTAGATTTAAAAAAAATGTGGTAGATCTCTGGGGTTGGATCAAACATTGTACAAAAATTAAAAAAATTCTGCAGATTTTCAACTAAATGGCAAACTTTTTAATTAGACTCTAAAAAAATTTACTTTTAGTATAATAAAGTGCAAGATTGAAGTTGCTAAAAATTGCGTTGAGTTTTGGCAACTTTTTTCCTTGACAGTGTAAAGCAGTTCCTTCCATATTAAGATATTTTTCGAACATATTTTAAAAGGTGATCACACGAGGCGATTTTGCGTTCAACTTTTGCGAAAGCCCTATTAACAGATTTCTGCAAACTTGCGGAGTGCTGCCAGCTTTTCTTTTTATCACATCACGAAGTAGCGAACAAATGTGGCACGTTCCAGAAACAGCTAATTGGGTTTTGCCAATTCTCAAGTAAAAGTAAACAACGCCTCAGAAACCTAAGATGCACTTAAATTTGCTAATACTTTCACAAAAATCGCTGTTATTTTTAATTTCCGCTATTAGTTATTTTTATAAATCATACATTTTGAAATTTAACACAATAAAACCGCGTTTCCTGCCGAAAAATTGATTACTGAGAAAATTTACTATTTTACAGTTTATTTTATGCACCCATTCGGTTTTGTTTACTTTTACTTGACAAATTTCATCGTCGCCGGGAATGCGAAATCTTGTATTATATCATTCTTGTTACCATATCGCGCTTAGGGTTGGACAGTTTTTGCTCTTAAAATTAAGAAAATTATGTCAAGCAAAAATAAAACTACTCAAAAACGCGAATATGTGGTAGATTTCAGACCTTGAGTGGTAGATGTGGTAGATGCTCAAAAAAGTGGCAGATCTACCACAATGTGGTAGAAGTCCGATCACTGGTCGGCATACTAGCGCATTCAAGCGATTCAATAAGTGGTACTGTGTGCATTGCTTAGCTGGCGCTCTTCGTATGTGAAACACACATGTGCTCAGAGAGCGCTGAGCATTATTTAGGGGTGGCTCACAAGCATGAGTATGTTCCGCTCCCAAACCAAATCGTGGTTGCCTCAACTAAAATTTGGTAACAATGACTAAACCATGTGTTGAAAGAAAGCTTATCTGTATTAGCAGAGCTTAATGACATCCTTTTATGAACCATACGTTAAGTTGAAAGGAATTTGTAGAAATATGCTTCAAAAAAATATTTATTAGTATTTACCAAACCCTTCAACTAAATTAACGATTTGGTACAACCTAGATGAATATTAGAAGCTTTAATATATTTAGTTACTAGCTTTTACCCGCGGGTTTCACCCCGCGCTTTCATACAAATATGAAAAATAATTTAATGATGTTAGATTTTATTTCTGTGCCCATTTCGTTATAGCTCGTTATTTTTTAAGCGAATTAAGGTATTTAGGCCGTTTAAAACTATGAAATTATAAAATCTCGTCTGCGCGCTAGGCATTCGAAAGATATCAATCTCTCTAAGTTTACCTTAAAATGGTTCCAGGTATACGACGCGTGAATGTGTAACCTTCTTGGAGGTGCCACGGCGGGTTCTAATATTTCCAACTCAAATTTAGTAACCTGGCCTTGATAAAATACCAGTTCTCATTACTGTAGCAAATGCCTCAAGAGAGCTTTAGATTATAAGGCCGAACCCGGCTCTCCCTTTTCCATTTAATGAAATTTATTGTCAGTACGGCACTTATAAAATAAATCTCCATAACAAATTTAAAATACTTCGAGAGATTTTCTATCCTTCCAGAGATATGTATTAAGAAGTTTTTAGTATGTATGGGAGGCGACATGCCTTCTTTTTTAATAACTCACATTTTTTTCCATGAGCAATTGATAAATTATGTATACCCAACTCCATACCAAGTTCCAGTATTCTTCCACAAACACTTCCAGGGATATGTGGCAAGAAAAAGCAAATGTCTACTGGAAGTTCCACGCCCCTTTTTCTTATAACCCTAATCTTCTTCCATGAATTTAGAATTGATTTTACATACCCCAGTACCAAGTCCCAGTACTCTACCATGAACACCTCTAGAGATAAGCAGTATAAAACAGTAAATTTGTACGGGAGGAACCATGTCCCCTTTTCGAATAACGCAAATTTTTCTCCATGAGAATGGAATTAATTTTGTATACACATCTCGGTGCCAAGTTCCAGTCCTCTGCAATAAACACCTCCAGAGATATGCAGCATAGAAAAATCAATTTGCATGGGAGTTGCCGCACCACCTTTTCCAATAACTCTAATTTTTCTCCATGAGTATGGTATTAGTTTCACATACATACATACATATGTATTTCCATACCAAGCTTGAGTGCTTTACCCCAAATATTTGAAGAGATATGCAATATGAAACTTTCAGTTAGTATGGGAGGTGCTACGCCTCTTTACCAAAAACGTCCATTTTTCTCCGTGAATATGAACATGATTTCACACAGTGTTGGCAAACTGTTAATCTGATTAACGATTAAAATGTTAATCGCGTTCGACGATTAAAATTAATTAGTCGTAGTCAACTGTACGATTAATGATAACATTTTTTTAATCGTTAATCGCTGGCTGCGATTACGTTTAATTAATTTAAAACATTAATCGTTAATCCAATTAAAAATAAAATCTGATTAATTTGTCTATGAAATGTCATGAAATCAACATTGATTTGACATACATATCACTATACCATTTCAGTTCTCCCCCACAAATACTTCCAGAGATACGTATGTAATATGAAAATTCCTTGAGTTACCGGACTTACTTTCAGTCTAAGACCATCCTTCCGAAATCCGTAGTAAGCGTAAGCGGTTAAGGAAGTAGCCTATTTTTCAATCCAGGTCATGAACCATCCTTGAGCAAAATTTCTTTTTAAAACAGCTGGCAATTCTTAAAAAAAGTAGCCTATTTTCCAGTCTAGGCCATAAGCTATCTGTGTGCAAACTTTCATGCAAATCAGTTCAGTCATTTACGCGTATTAATTTAATTAAACTTTCCTAATACGTGATAACTCTTAAAATAGTAGCCTATTTTCCAACGTAGGCCATAAGTACGGTGACCATCCGTCCTGTATTATACGGGACAGTCCTCTTTTTTGACCAATTGTCCTGGTAATTTCTTTATTTTATCCGGGACGCCAAATGTTCTGTATTCCTTTTCACGCCCTGTATTTGTCCCGTATTCAGTGTTCGGCATTTCGATGCCTTAAAAACCCATTAAAATGGCATGTCTATGAAACAGTTTTAAGTGATGTTGGTATATGATTGTAATTTTCTCCATAAACAGTTATTAGTTTCTAATCTGAATGCCTGTGATTCGAATAGAAAAATGCATACGTGACCAAAATATAAATTAGGACTCGCCATTTTAATAACGTTTGGCTATTTTCATTTTGTTTATTTTGTTTCTTATTTTTTTATGGAAGTAAGGCTTTTTTCCTAAAAAAAAACCATATAAAAAAAATTTCCGACTTTGTGCAAAAACTATAAAAATTAATTCTGCAAAGTTTCACCAAACTTTCAAACTTTTTGATCAGAATCTTTTGAAGGTTTGTAGCTCATTAAAATTCATTATAATAAGGTGCAAGTGCAATGTATTCTGCTCATTTGCTTCTCTTTTAAAAATATTATCGAACATACTTCGTACGAAAAAAATGCGTAACAACGTCAAAAAAATATAAATCCAAAAATTAACGGTATATCCTAGCTACTTCGAACTTGCATTTTATTGTATTAAAATTTAAGGAATTTTTTGTAACAAATTTTGTGGAGAAAAAATCTCGAGAAAAATATCCTACAGGTTTGAGATTTACTTTAAGGATGCTCTTTCAGCTCTAATACACTTAGGATCATTGAAGAAGGTTTTAAGATCTGTTAGCTTGTGTGGAAAAAATTGCAAAGTTATTTTTTGTCCCGTATTTGGCCCCCATAAATATGGTCACCGTAGTCATAAGCTATCTCTGTGCGAAATGGCATGCAAATCTGTTCAGTCGTTTCCGCGTGTTAGTTTAATTAAAACTTTTTTAACAGGAGGCAACTCTTCCAAAAAATTAGCTTATTTTCCACTGTAGGTCATAAGCTATCTGCTTGCAAAATTTCATGCAAATCCGTTCAGACTTTTCCGCGTATTAATTTAATTAAACTTTTATTAGCAGGTGGCAACTCTTAAAAAAAGTAGCCTATTTTTCAGCCTAGCTCATAAGCTATCTGTGTGAAAACTTCCATGCAAATCAGTTCATTAATTTCCGCGTATTAATTAAATTAAACATTTCTAACAGGTGGCAACTCTTAAAAAACAGTAGCCTACTTTCTAACGTAGGTCATAAGCTATCTGTGTGCAAAATTTCATGCAAATCCGTTTAGTCGTTTCCGCGTATTAATTGAATTAAACTTTTTTAACAGGTGGCAACTCTTCCAAAAAATTAGCCTATTTCTCACTGTAGGTCATAAGCTCTCTGCTTGCAAAATTTCATGCAAATCCATTCAGTCGTTTCCGCATATTAATTTAATTAAACTTTTTTAACAGGTGGCAACTCCTAAGAAAAGTAGCCTATTTTCCAATCTGGTCCATAGGCTATCTGCGTACAAAACTTCATGCAAATCCGTTCATTCGTTTCCGCGTGATGATTTCCCAAACATCCAAACATACAAACTTTCACATTTATAATATTAGTAAGATAAGATAATTACCAACCCATGGTAATAGTTCCCAGTCCTTGGTCACAGTTCCCAAATAATGTCAAAATTCGGGAACTAAATATCTTTAGTTGTCGAAACTAATCCTTTTTCTCAGTGTAGTAACTATTTATGTAAATATGTATGTATTTTTTATGCTTAATATATGCAAATAAAAGAAGAAAGTAAACACAACAACCATCGAGTAAATTTTTATTTGTGTCAAACTGAAACTTTTTTTCCAATAATAAACGGTTAGTTGATTCACGTCTACAGCGGTGACAGGTAATAAGATCAACGGAAATAAGGTCAATTGACTTTATTTCCGACTCTCGTGCGAAATAAAGTCAATTGACATTATTACCTTTTTAAAAACGAAATAAAATCCATTGACATTATTTCCCTTTCAAACATTAAATTTGTTTAGCTTCGCGGCGGCCCGCGCGCGCACCACGTCACGCTACGCCGCGGTCCCCTCCGGCCCTCCCTTTCCCGTCTCCCGCCGTGCTGTAACGCAGGTAGATTTATTTTTTGTATACGGTGAAATAAAACTCATCGACTCCGGCGCCATCTGTCGGCACCATATTTTTTTTTGCAAAAGTATATTTTCAGATTCAGAGGAGAATTACAAATTCATGTAACGTATGATTCCGAAGTTTTGGCGGATTAAAAATTTTCCACCTATAGGATGTGCCACGCCCCTTTTAAAAGAAGTATCTACCATATATACGTATGTCAACACACCAAATTTCAAAGTCATGTGACTTACGGTTTCGAAGTTATAGCTGATTAAAAATGTCACGCCTATTGGAGGTGCCACGCCCCCCTTGTCAGATCTAATTTTTTATACCCTAGATTACGTCCGAGGTCGCTCTCTATATACCAGTTAAAGCCCCATAAAAATCAATTCAGTAGTTCCGGAGATTAGTGAGTTCAAACAGACAAACAATCTACAGTTTAATTATAGTATATATAGATGAATTTGGGTGTTATTATTATTATTATTATTATTATTATTACTAGCAGACCCGGCGAACTTCATCCTGCCCAAAATTTTTATATATTTTATTGAAACTTTTTGGTCCAACATTTTCACCAACAATTCACGTTTACGATTTTCATTGGCACATTTGTCTGCTAAGATTAAGGTTTGGTGGTCAGTTGCCGCTTTAAATAACCTAAGGAAAGTGTTATATCCGTGAAGAAGTTCTTGAAATTCTCCAGTTGTGCGGAATTTCATAGCACAGTTATTCGCAAAGCGAAATA